>NC_071403.1:77043128-77244511 GCF_017976375.1 Cuculus canorus
AAAAGCATGTGCAGCTTCTGGTCATGCCTTCTGATTTCACTAGTCTTATTGGTAAGACAGGAGGAGAAGAAGGGTGATCAACTAAGACAATTAAACACTGCTCTGAGAGTTGGAATTTCTTTGCTTCTGTGATAGATTTCTACCATGGTGCCAGTTAAGTAATTCAGACTGAGCTTTTCATATGTGATCTCTATTTTTCTCCTTTTACTGGTACAAAGTTTGATACCCTGAAATGTGACTTGCAGATGTGATGTGCACTGAGTTCCTTCCTGTTCTCAGTTGCATCACTTTGGTGATGAAATTTGTCATATAATCATACGTATTCTTAAAAATCAGGTCTCACTTATCTCAGAATTCCTGAAGGCGTTTAGTGTCTGGAGCCAAATCTGTGGTCTGGCCACCCTTTTCATCTGATCTATACCATATCCTGAATTCCATAGCAGCTGTTGTAATGTGAAGTTCATATTTAAGTGATATGATTTATATAAAGTATTTGAACTGGTTTTTCTGGACAACAAGGAAGCTGGAGCATACTCTTGTTTTTGTAAAGTGCATAATGACTTGAACTGTTCTGACATTATTTTGCAAAATTGTTATTTTAGAGCAGCTCCCCCTAATCATGCACTGCTCACGTTTGTAAGCTCACATAACTCTTCCTCCTAAATTATTAGTTTTGTTATTTTGCTTCTAAGATCTTGATATTGCAAAAAAGGAAAACATCTTTTATTCTTTATGCATTTATAAATGGCCTACATGAGCAAATTCAAAGAACATCAGTGTGTGCCTTTTGGGAGGTTTTATTCTAGGAAACCTGCCAGTCTTCAATGCCAGCATTTCAACTCTCTGCCTTCGGAAACCGTTGTCACTGGAAGCACCAAGTTACTCAAAGTTTAATTTGAACTAAGTTCTTTGAAATGAGCTATTTTAAGTACTTTAGTTATTTCTTCACTTTAAGTAGTAACTTTGGGCTGCAGTCCTGAATCCCTTCTTCATGTGCACAGTTGAGTCAGGAATGTGTTAGTTACAGAGGAAAGGGCCAAAACCAGCACACGCATCATGACCATCACAAGAGGCACTAAGTCAGGGAAGACATAATGCCACTGAGCATCTGTGACTATACCAGTGAATTATTCCAGTTCCATGAATTCCATTGGCAAACCCTTTATGTGGGATGCGTGCAAAGTTTGTAATGGAAAACAAAATTTGTTTCATAGTGGCGAGCCATGACTAGCCTGGTAGCATTGGGTACTTACTCTTTTGTGCTTTAATGAGGCCCTGGCAATTAGCTACCAAACCTAGGGTTTGTCAAGCATAATATTAATGAAATATTTGTGTGTACATTTTTGTAAAATTAGTTGCTAGTGGAATTACTGGTTTGCTATGATTTTTTGTAGTTCTCAGTTCACATTACAAAACCTACATAGTCCCTGCAGCAGTCCAAAGTGTGAAAGTGGTCAGAAACAGCTCTGTCTGCTTTGACTGTCCAGGCAGAATAAAATTTCAAGAAAGGGGCAGAGAAAGAAAGAAAATGGCATAAATTACAGAAAACAAATGAGGTGTTTGATACTTTGTGACAGCCCCTGATGCTTGAGGGGAAAATGAAAAAATGGAAAGATTTATGAGTTTAGGAACATGTTTAGACTTTACCAGTAATTCTGTTCTCAGCAAGCATTTCACAAAACATCAAAACCTCTTGTATATTAAGAAATTATAATGCATTGCTCTTACTCTGCTAGTCTAAACAACCTTTGTGAAAGACAGTGATTAGGTGGCATTGCTGGAGCAATGCTCTTGCATGTCTGTTAGTTGATATGCTTAGTTATATACATAAAAAATCAGAGAGCTGAATTTACCTCTTACTGCTTATTTTGCAAAATAAATTTTGCAAAAACAGAGGTTGAGTCTCACTCTGTCCTCATTAGAAGTGTTACTGTTGAGTAAAATTAAGATGCTGTCTTCAGTAGAGTTCTGCTTCTATTCAAGGTAATGAAGTCTGAGGCTCTCAATAAAAAAAAAAAATGTACTGTTAAAGGGCAGATTCTAGTGAACCAGCAGGAAGATGTCCAAAACTAATGGAAAGTTTAGGAGAAAGATCAAGCCTATTATCCTCATAATAATAATAATGAAAAGATCTGTAAGTCTGCTGGTTTTCTTTCTGTAAGCAGTAGCTTTAAGTAGCATATACCATAGTTGCCTTGAGAAGGCGATAGCTTAGGATTTCCTATCTGGGTTTGTTTCTGTAGGAAAGAAGATAATTTTTTTTTACTAGAAAGAAATCTTTATTTCTTGATTAATTTTATCACTATTGCAAATAAACAGGAAAAAATGTTTAGATAAATAGTCTGAAAATCAGGTTTAATAAAAATATGCGGTACGGCGCAGGAACCAATGAGTAGCAAAGAACATGAATCAGGTTTTATTTCGATGCGTATCAAAAGCCTTGTTTAAAATAACATTTTTTTTCACAAAGGGGCAATGAACCAAAATATGTGTTCATGCTCTGATAGCTTCCTTAAATAGCTTGGAGCTTTGATGTTAAGTGTGTTTATTCCTACTAAATGAGTATATTCATAATGACAGTTTATAGACTGCAGGAATGGACTTTGCCATACGTGTGCTTGTAGCACTGTTGTACATGAATATGTCTTTATTTTTTCTGACGGGCTTTTTGTATGTTAATAGATATGAAGTCCAACAATTAGAGATGTTACAAAGTAGATTTGAATAATGCATATATGTAGGAAAAGAGGTAGCTTACAGTTAAGAGTTACTTTTGTTATCCTGTATTCAAGATCTCTGCTATCTATCCATGATACCTCCTATCAGAGTAGTTTGGGATCAATCAAAAGGCTTCTTTAGATGATGTATTTAATACTGACCTGTAAGATAGCCTCTGTCATTTTAGGGACTTAAAACCTAGGTGAAAGTTTAAATTTATGGAACTTACAAAGCCAGCAGACAAAACCAATCTTAGTACTAGGCCTTTCAAGAGTGGTATTTTTAATGTGTATGAAGTCGTAAGAAAAACATCAGAAAGAAGTAAGATGTTATAAAATAAAAGCAATGAAATAAAATTCTTTGGGATGTGACAGTGTGGAAAGATGTAGTCGCTTCCATAAGTTTTGTCTGCCCTTCCATAAGGGACAGTATGCCAGAGGCTTGGCACATGTCATTGTGCCTTAGGCTGTTTGCTGTGTACGGAGATTTACCTCAAGGCAGAGGAGACAGCCTAGTCTTTGGGAAGGATGTGACTGTTTTTAAACACAAGATCTATTTCTGTTGTTTATAGAAACAATAAATAATACATATCAACAAACCCTAGTTTTTGGTAACAAATCTAACCAATTGCAAAGGGGATTTTATTTCCTGGACAAATTACATATGCATCTTGTATATGATAGGTATGATGTTACCTTTCCTGTAAACATACCATGCTGCATTTACCTCAAGAGTGTGTTCTGGTATGCTGGAAACTGCAAATAGTTCTTGTCAAATGAAGAACATAATAGCTGTAACATATCATTATGCTAATCTCTTCCTACCTCCTTATTGTATCTATATTTATAATGCAAAAAAAAAGAGCATTATGAAAGTAAGTCTTGACAAAGCCCTAATTTTCTCATCATGTAAAATTTAAGCAGACTGTTAGCTAGTATAATGTACTTGGTGTTTTTCTGAACAGTTATGCCCTGTAATATAACATAATTAAACTATTTTGCTGTTCTTTTAATTCATATACTAAAATGTCTACTACTTTATAGCTTTGAAAAAAGCTCCTTGAGATTGCAGGTCAATAAGATGGGTGTGATTGCTGCTTTTTAAAATTGTGCAATTTAAATCACCAAATTAAATGATGTAGTGTACAGTCAATGGGAGAAAGGGGGCTGAGCTAGCTGGATGCTTAATAAGAAAATTTCAATACCCTTTTGCAAGTTATAAATAAAAACAAAAATAAAATTCGCAGCTGTTACATATTTTTCTGTCAACAGCACTCACTTCTATAGGGGCCAGACACCATAAGTGTTGCAATTATCTTTTCTTTAATGGTAATTTGTAAGCTCAAACATACATTAATCAGTTGGCCTAATAGTAAAAAGAAAATGCATGTGTAATACCAGTGTTATCAAAGTAAGTATTCAGCTTAGAATTGTTTTGGCTGACAGTTTTTCTGCAATCTGAGAGGTGGGTTCTGTTTTAATTATAAAAATGGGCAGGGAAATGTTTTGTACATACAGAACCAATTGTACATGCACTTCAGCCTGACTAACAGCAGGACAAACAGCTACCTAATCTGTGCTCACATGTGGGTGCTTATATAAGGTGCTTTGACAGAAGCAGTCACTCTTGAATGTTTTGAAATGAGGCAGCTCCTGAAGTGTTCCAACAGTGGTATTCTAGGGAGAGGTAAATTTGTGTACTGTGACTGCAACAATGGAAACATTAAATATTCTTACTCAGAATTGCTCAGTGCTCTATAACAAAATGCTTTTAAAGTTGTGATGCTTCTTTTTAAAGGATTTCAGGCTCTTATAAACTGGAAAAGGCCGGTTTGCAACTTCTCAGAGTGTCTTTGTTTTTCTGTCTTAGCTATCCTAAGTACTTGTGAAGCAAGGGAGACTTTTGAGGGAAATAGCAAGAATCCCAGTGGTGCTTGAAGGAATTTGCTGTGTTTTGGTCTGGTGTTACTTTTAGTTCTTGTATAATAAATTAATCTGTGTTTTTCTGTATAAATCTGTCTTCTGAGAATTACACGGAGGATACAGCACGCATGATAATGTGGGGGTTGGTCCTCATATGGCTTTTATGTCTGTCTCCCTCATTAACAGAGAACCTAAAAGTGTAGTCTTTCAAATTCTCGATTGCATTTGTCCTCTACAGCTTTCTGTCTTATTTGAGTGGTTTCCTGGACTGTGGGTGCATGTTGGTTTGATATGAATTCTCCAGTCGGATGGCTGTAATGGGGCTCCCTTTACTGCAGTGGCTGTCTTGTTTCTACTGGGCTGTATAATGAAATGGGTTTTAATTAAAACAGATTTGGCCAGTATGGTGATTCATTATGGTCTTCCAATAGGGTTGCTTGGAAAAGGTCAGAGAAAGAGTTTAATTAACATTTTTAGTTATAAAATTGGTGTGAGGCAATAGTACTTCACTCTTCGTTCAACTCTATAATACAGCCATTTATTTTAAATACAGTTTATGTGGGTGATGGGTGCTTATCAGCTTCTAGGGATTAGAATGAGCTGTTCCTCTCTGGAAGCCTGAATTGGGACACTAACAGCAACAGTTCCTCCTCATCGAAGCTTCCTGTGGCCTTAGATTTAATAGATGTGGAATGAGAAATAAGTTCTAGTTGCATTCTGTGCAATGGAATGGGGTTAGCCAAAATTCTTGGTCTGCCTGGTGAGCCAAATCATACCCTTTATGTTACAGGAAAATGTACAATAGGCTTTTTTGCTTCTTCTGGCTCTCTGGTACTTTTACTGCTTTGGGAAGACAGGACATGAGCTTAGCGGGAAATTCTCTTTTGTCTTGTACTTTCTGTAGGTCAGTGTGGACATAAAAGCTGTTTGGAGTTACTGAAATGACTTGGTTTGGGTTTACTTTTCATTTACTTCTTTACTCTTCTTTGTTGGAACAAGTTTCTGCAAAGTTGATTTGTTTTTTTTTCTATGAAAACATCTGTGAAAAGAAAAAAAAAGCAAATGTGACTTGCCTAACATGGTTTAAACGAGGAGGTACTCTGATAACTCTGTAATAAAAATATTCTTCCTATGATGCCATGCTTAAGTGAATTATTAAATTCTACTTGGAGTTTACTGAAATTATTAATAGAAAAATCCACTGCAGATCTTTGCATGGTCTACAAGAAAAAAAACAACTTCAGGCTAGGTTTCTTTCATTCTGGGATAATTCCTCCTCTTTAATTAAGACTTAACATAGATCAGATAGGAATGACAAAGTATATTTGAGGTATATAGTCAAATTCTGTGATAATGCGAACCGGCAATGATCATTTTTACATTAAAAAATCTTGCCAATAATGTACAATGTGGTCATCATTAACATGCAAATAATTTTTCTTAGATTTATAAATAGAAGTGTGACATCAGAACATGTGTTTGAAGCTTACTCTGTGTGATATCACACAATATCTTCAATAAACTAGATTCTGCTAATACGTCCTTGCTGTTGACAGTTACTTTCAAATAGTACCTCGAAGAAAAGCTCATGGTATATTATCTAGAGGGACTCTGGCCTTGAGTGCAGCAGGGTTTGACAGAAGAGGAAGGAACACAAGCAAATTAACAACATTCATCTGGCAGCTGTGTTTAAAAATACAGAGTCAAACACTAGCTTTGATTAAATATCTCTTTCTCCTCTTTCTAAAACAGTTCCGGAACTCGTGCTAAATATCCAACAGGCTTAGAAATTCCTGTTGTTGGGGTGCCCAGAGCAGCTAGTGAACAGGCAGCAGCAGTGCAGTCTTCCTACACCTCCAGCTCTATTCTAGGGCACTGCGCCTACGACTGAGCGGGTTGTTTCATTTCTAGCCCACCCACTCCTTGGCCTGTATCCATAGACTGCTGCTGGCTTTCTCTTTTTTATTTTAATCCTTTGAACTAACCTGTCACTTGGCTTTGACCTAGTGGACTATGGTCGGGTCATTCTAAGAAACATGTTAAGATTACCCTCCATTGCACTTTGTCGTGTCACTCCCTCTGCTGCTTCCCCTTTCCTTTTGCAGCTCTGTCTGTGGGAAGGGCATAGACATACACTTAAGCACAGACATTTGATCCTGGCCTCGTGTGGACCACTGCCAGCAGCAATTTTGCTGCTCTATCAGGCAACAGGCACAACAGCCTGAAGAGCACCCGATTACCTCTGCCTGGGGTGTGTGTGTGCAGCAGTTTCCATGGCAGCACAGAGCTCTGGAGGCAGCCACCTTTCCGGTCAGGTGGCTTCAGGTTTTTACACCGTGCTAGAACCTAGTTTTGAGAACTAAAAAAGTTCATCACTAGGAACAGAGGATGAAGGCTGGTAGTAAAAATTTGACTGTACACGTAGCTTGAGGACTCTTGACCTTAACCTGCAGCAAAGTGTTAGCAACTCTTCCCAGAATCCTTCATGTTACTTTCTTCAGAATCTGTTTTCTCCTTCTTATTAAGGCCTTGGTTGCTTTTCCTAAAGTTAGAATGCTAAATGTCGCTTTTTTTGAGGTCACACTGTGATTCAAATCATGTCAAACAAACCTACATTTTCAAACACGCTTTTCTTACCAAAGTATGTATCTTTCCTGCTATTTTTTTCACAACAGCACTGAACCCTATGAATTGTATTTCCAGATTCACATTTTACTGTTAGGTGCTTGCGGCAGAAGCAGAGGTGCAGGGACAATGAGATGGCTCTACAGTAAGGTGTGAGATGTCTTTACTATGCAGGCTGCTAGAGGCTTTACTTGTGAATGTTGAGCTTTTAAAAACAAAGTTTTACTTAAAATATTCCTAGCCCTTATGATTGTAGAGAAAAGCGTGAAAACGATGGCTAATGCTCTTCCCAAAAGCTGAGAAGCCAGACAGGGATGAAAAAGAATTCCACATTTCTTCTGCAAATGTTTAAATATCAGGATTTATGAAAACTTGACAGTACTGTTTCAGAATACAACAACATTTTGGACTTACTTTATAAATATTTGCAGTCTTAGTCTATACACTGTCATGGATGTAAATACAATCTTCAAAAAGCAAAATTCTCTCCAATATTTTATCCCAAACAAAGGAAAATAAAGTGTAAACAAGTCAGTGCCTTTATTTTCTTCCTTTTCTAAATAAAAGCGTACGTTTTTCTTGTTCGACTGTGACACTGTGGTTAACATGAAGTGAAACAAACATATTCCTGAATTGTGCCTAGCTCACCAAGTATTAACGCCATAGATAGTTTTCAGGCCCATTTCTAACACCATGGACTGTAAATTGCTCCAGTCTCAGGATAAAGTGGTTTGGATGTACAGTAAATGCGCCATTGCAGAAGCATCCTACGTGTATGGATCGTTTAGTACAGAGTTGAGCAAAAGGAAACTGCATGGCTTACTTAGGTCCTTGCTTGGCACACCTGCTGTGTAAAGGTACAGAAAGGCCTGTTTCCTTCTGCAGCAGAGTTACATTTTCATTTTCAAAGTAGGACAATATTCCAGTCACAACAGCGCCAACCAAGCCATTTATTTTAGAGAAATCTGTCTTATTACAGGGATTTCAGTTAAATAATATTATTCAGGGAAATCATGAATTTTCTCTGCTGTATGTAGATGTCAAAGTGTGGTGGGTTTTAGGGCTGTGCTGCTATTACGTTGTATTAGAGGCAAGGCTCCTTAGATAACATTCCCAGATAACTCTCCAGATTTGACCTGGTCAGGTTACCTTTACCTGACAGGTAAAGACGTGTGCCTCAAAACGGAAGAAACATGCCTGCTTGGAATACTGTACACATCCAAGCTATTTCTGTGAGGATCTAAATTGGGATGGTGCAAACCCAGCTCTTCAGATGTCGTTTTCCAATAATATGTTGAATGGAAAGAGCCTGGTTGCCCAGGTAACAAGACAGAGTCACTTAACAGGGTTCTTTTTAGTCACATGAAAAGAGAAGAGGAAAAGAATGATGGATCCAGTTGTGTTAAACTCTGAGGAATAAGCCACCATGAATATGATGGAATAAACCATTTCAGGCAGGCTGACCTGGCTGGGCTGAGGAAGTAAAATCCAGAGGGGTGACAGAATCAGTGTGCTCCAAGGGGCTTCAGTAACAACCATGCCTACAGAGTCAGATGCACTTGGGAGTGTTGTTCAGGTACATTTTGGGGTATTTTTGCGAGCAGCTCTGCCTCGATATGGCAATCAGGGTGGATAAGGCAGAGGGTGGAAGGAGGGTGCCAGGAGTGCTGCATGCCCTGACGAGAGTCTGAGAGTCCTCATCCAGACTGGCCCCTGGTGCTGCCCTGCCCAATTTCTCCCCCAGAGAAGGAAGCTGTATAACTACTCAGTCTGTGATTGAAGTGTGCTTGAGTTGATCTAGGCTCCACACTGCCGGCTGGGGTTTGAATGGTGAGATCAGAGCATGGTGCATGGGTGTGCAATACCTGAGAAATAAAACATGCTAGAAATGGCTGTTTGGAGATCAACTCTTGTTCCAGATTCATAGAAACAGTGTAGCTTTAGAAACAGATGTTTTCAAATCTTTATTGAAGAGTAAGCTATAAGCTGTCTTGTCGCACACTGGAGGAATGTACTCATTTGATTCAGACCTGCTCTGCGTTTCAAGGGAGGTGGAGGCTGCCTTTCTCATTCTGAAGAGAAGTTGGTAGCAGCAGTGAATTTTAAAATGGATGCTATAAATGGCAAGCTAAAACTCGAAATGCTCGTAATGGTAGCTAATGTCTTGAACACATTGGGTGATCTGAAATTCGTGGCATGTGAGGGAAAACAAAGAGGGCTGAGTGAAGCAAGAGGAGGGTACAGAACCTTTTCCCAACTTACATCTATTGATCTGGATACTGATGAAGCTAAAAACCATTTTAAAATATTACCCTTATCAAAGATATTGAAGATGACATTTTCGGCTCTGCAGATAACTGAGGAAATGACTGTAAATGTGCTTTTAGCAAATGTTGGTTTCCTGCTTGTTTAGCTTGTAAAAAATATGCTTCTTCATAGTACTCATAGTGCCTGTCACTTGAGCAGAGCCAGGGGAGATCCATCCTATTGCAAAGTACTAACATCTCAATCAGGAACTGAGACCCTATAGCCAAGCAAACCCCAGGCAGGGAGCCGTTCTCTGACATTTCCCTACTTCCTGCATTTCATACCCTATGAAAATCCAAACAAAAAAATACAGCTTCACGGCAACTCTTCCTAGGATTCATGCATTTCATACATGCATACCCTATGAAATGCATGTATCCTAGGAAGAGTTGCCGTGAAGCTGTATTTTTTTGTTTGGGTTTTCATAGTTTTTATTTCATGCTTATTTATGTGAGTGTATGAAGCTAATAATGAATAAAGTTTGCTCTGTGCAGAGTTTGCAGGATTACTATCTTCATGCAGTGGAACTTGAGAATCGGAAGCAGCAGTGGGTAAATTTTGGTCTTATGTACAGCTGTGAAGGCTGGGCAAGGAATATATTTCTTTTGGTTTTGTTTCTATACCTCATGTGTGTTTTATTTACTAACTCTGAATAAGCAATTTTCATTATAAAGACATCAAAATTGAGTTGTATTGCATTTTATAATGCTCAGTGTGATGTTTTGATGTATTTATTAACAGTTATGTTAACAAGGCAGCTTTTCTGGTGTTCAAATTTGAATTTAAATGAGTAATGATGTATTTTTAATATTACTCACAGTTATGTATCTATATATAATTTATGCATCATTAATGTTATAAAAAGCTTTTGTGGGGAAATATTGCTCCTTAAATATAGTACGCTAAAATACTTTCTTCTTCCTGTTCCTGAGACTTTAGTACAACAGAAAATACAGAGAAAGTGTTTTTCATAAATAAAACTCTGTGAGAAGTGTTGTCTGCTGCACTTGTGCACCTCCTTTTATCATACAATATATATATAGTTTGGTACTACTGTGAATTAGCACATTACTGGAGGATAGGATTATAGTGGGTGTGCATGTAGGAGCAGCCATCGCACTATCAGCTTCCAGCCTCGAATATTTTATGGTTATGTGCTACGTACTATTTTCTGGTGTCCTGTGGAAGAGGGCAAGCACCAGCATAATTAAAGATTGGATCATAATGCAAATGCATGCAAAGTTGCCACTTGAAAATGCCTATATAAAATTCAGTAGTTCTTATTATGTTAGTATTTCTTCGTGACATCGTTTTGATATTTGTTTGCTTTATATCTTGCTGCTTGTTTTGAATTTAATTTTCGTTTGACTTCCCATTTCTTTTATTTGTCAGAAAAGGGTAAGCTGGCTGTAAGATTCTTTCTTCATAATATTTTTCAATTAGAATGATTTTTAGGTCATTGCTAAAAGTATAGTATTGAATGTGCAAAGCTAATATGTACCTATTTTAATGCTATTAATAAGCGCTTAGAAAGGGATCATGAAAGTAAATCTGCTTTAGCCTTTAGTCAGATGTGGGTTTATGTAATATTCTATAATGCCTTTAAAAATATCGACACCTTTTCAAAAGGCATTTTTTTGCATTTAAAGGAGAAAGGGAGGGAAAACAGAAAAGAGCTAAACATATTCTTTATATGCTAACTCTCTCATTTTTCTTGCAGGAAATCCTGGCTCAGTAAAGTTGGAAGCCCAAGTTCTCGCATAGATCGAACAAATTTTTCCAATGAAAAGGAGATTCCCAAGCTTGACTTCTCTGGATTTAGCACTAGATACTAGCAGAAGAAAACATCACCAGTCACAAAACTATGACGTTTCTGCTGCATGATATTTTCTGTGCCTCCATAAAATATCGCAAGAGCATTTGGATGCTTCCTATACTAAAGATAAAATAAATGGTTCCTTTTCACATGAAGTAAGAATTCTTAGTTACCGTATTTTGCACTATGAAAGTCAATAGATAGTATCTAAAATGCCAATATCTAATCCATTGCATCTTGAGAGATCGAAAAATTATTAAAGTGTCAGTAACTATTTGTGCACAATGAGATTTGTTATATATAACCATATGGCACCTAATCTTTACACTGTGATTTATGTTTTAGATGCAAAATAATAAATTTCAGTTCTACTGTTTGTAATCTCACCAAAAATACTTCACTAGAGAACTGGAACACTGGGAGATCTATTCTAACAGCTCTGTTCTGTAGATCTTGTTATTTGTGACAGTGAAGATACAGTGGTAATTTAAAATAAATGTATGTTGTGTCAAAACTAAGATTATCTAACCATCTCTGGTTTAAAATTCTCTATAATAATGCAGATAAGTCTTGGAACAAGATGATGAAATGTGTATGGCCTCTAACTACAGCTTACATCCATACTGACCATAAAGTATCTTGCTTTTTTGATACTTACTAAAATTGAAGATTGTAGCTCTTTTCGTTATGGAAATGTATTTACTCCTTAGTTAAGAGTGTATGTTGGACTTTCACTCAACATGATGCACCCACGTACATCACATCAAGTACATTAAAGGTCCTGAGAAACTTGTACTATATGCTTGCAATAAATACTGGGTAAGTCTTTGCAGCATTGGATCTGATTCTTATATGAAGTGCTCCTGTCACAGGCACCAAGGAGTCTGTCAGGGCTGCAACAGACCTATATTCTTACTTCTGTAATTGAGATTACTACATACTGGAGGCCTCTGGTGAGATCTCTGATATATCCAAGCAGGCACCTGTGTGATCTGGCAGCACTCTCAGTTAATCAGGAGTGGTGTGATCATGCTATGATGGAGGCTTAGGCTGTAAGTCCCTGTGAGAAGTGTATGGTACATAAAGCACAGTAGTACTGCAGTAATTGTCTCTGAGCACAGGCAGAGTGCTGGTAATTCCACTGGCTGGTCTGTACCTCTTCTAAGGGTGTATAGCATCACTTTAAGTAACGTCCTTAAATTTGTGTTTCACTTTTTCAATTTCAGGAAAGGACGTTTCATAATTTAAGCATTGTGCTTATTCATCTGTGGAGAGCAAGGTATGCATGGAGAGATATTTCTACTGACTACTAGATTTACTTTCTCTAGGCCTTTGTGCATTAAGCAGTAAAATCTCTTTTCTAGGATTTGCAGGAGTTATTTATAAATTGTTGTAGCTCGAACTACACTTGACTTCTGTGACTATACACAAGCAGCCTTTGTTGAAGTCATTGTCAATAACTCTTGTTCAGTTCCAATGGTAAATGGCAAAGTTCACGTGTAGCGGTAGCTCAATAGCTGTTACATCCTCTCTGAAAACTGGATCCTGCCAAGCATAAATAGTTCATTTTCCTTGAAGCTACCTGGCAGAAGATACCCCTTCAGTCAAAGGCATTTCCAGCCAAACTGCTTTGCTTGTATTGGAGCAACAATGACAGAGGAAGGCAGAAAACAAATATCCCATTACATTCATCCTTAGCTCTTCCTGTGCAATTGTTTCAGTGTGTTGGCATGGGTAGATTTGGATGTTCACAAGGACTCAGTAATTTTACTCTGACTCCACTAGAAATGCAAGGCTTGAGGGAGAAGCAGACATTTAAAGTGGTCACTTTTTAAGGGAAGAAATGTGCAGGTGGAGAACTTTGAGAAAGTTGAAAGATAAAGAAATTTGCATATACCTGTCTCACATATTGAAAACCAAAAAAGTAAGTAAAGTCTTGATATGAGCACTACACTGAGGATTTTAGAGTGCTTTTCCTAACCAAGAAGTTTCTCAGCAGAAGTTATTTCTAATATGGTATTAAGTAAATATAATTCCTATAATTTGTGGCCTCTGTACTGTAGGCCAGATCTCTTGTCGAGTCTGTGTCAGAAGGGTTTTTTCCTATGCCTCAACAGTAAACACTCAGCCTCTGCTCCTGTGCTCATTTGGGGCCTGTCTGATGGAAAGATTGATTCTGGAATCATCTATAACCTTCCTTTTTATTTGCAAATCCACTTCCCTCACATCGGTGATAGGACAAGAGGCAAAAAATGTGTGAGTTCTCAAGTGAGTTTAGTTCTGATTGTTTTTGATGTTCAAAACTAAAATACATGGACTTTGTGTTGTGCTATAATGTATCTGACAGTTTTCTAACAGTTTGCACATAGAGTGCTTTTCATTCTTAGAAACAGAGCTTTTATTGAGCAAATAAGCACTACTGATGCATCAATGTTTCTGTTTCCTCATAGGAAGGGTTACTAAGTATTGCACTCCATACTTTCAAAGCTTTGGGAAGCCTTATAGCCAGTTGTACTTAAGGAGTATACCTGTATAGAGTTTTCTGAAGTGAATGGAGTTCCAAGCAGCAAAAGGATCTCTTGCACTGTGCTTCCTCATTCTAGCTGAAGGTGGAGGCCCAAGATGGTGATAAGGGTAATGGTAATATATTACAGGAAAAAAATGTACATCCCTCTGAATTTGGAGGTTACTAAGGCCAAAGGCCATATGTTATCTAGCTGAAGAATTAACATGACTTTCTGAGTGCTGCTGGTGTCCTGATGCTCGGCATTGAGGAAATGCCTTTACAGACATTTTGGACTCTTTTTACATTGCGTTGAAATCAAACTTTAATGCATCATATCTGTTCTTAATTGTTGCTGCATAGCCGTGTTTTATTCATACAAGCGCCTGCAATACAATTAGGATCCTGTGTTTGTCAAGATGAAGAGCCAGCCTAAGAAGGAACTTGTTCTAGGCACAGGAAAATGTTTGATTTGCACAAAGCGGCACCTGGCTTACTTGTGGATGAATAGGAGTTTGTAGGGCTCTTGCTCAGGTGATCATCAGCAATAAGCAAATGATCACGCATCTCCTTAGGGATAAGCTGCACACAAAATGGAGGCTTGTGTTGACTGCACAGAAGAGAATAGACTCAAGTGGCTTACATAAGATAGTGTTGTCAAAAGCACGTTGAAAAGAAGTAGTCCAGAAGACAGTGCATCATTGTTGCTCTCCTGAAAAGACTGCTATAAGTGAACAGATGCCAGTTTGTTTTTTATAATTTGGGTGACTTTTTCCAAGATAGATATTCGAAGACTATACAAAGTAACTTCTGTTTTCTGTCTGAAAGATCCTTCAGATGGAAGCACGATGCAGTCGTTCAGTCCAAGAGGTCAAGGCTTAATGGCATGGCAGGAGAAAGTGGTAACTTCCATCTGTCAGCTTCCTGGACAGGCCGCTGAGACTGGCCTACAGGCTAGTGAAGTCAGCAGTTCTGAAGTTGGATGAAGAGCTTGTCAGGGGGGTTGGATATGTCTGGGTGAGACACCTTCACATCTGGGGAGTTTTGAGCTCTCTGTAGAACTGGGTTGCTTGGAAATATTTCTCTATACTTCAAGTATAATATAATGGTTGGACTCAATGATCTAAGAGGTCTTTTCCAACCTAGTGATTCTATGATTCTAAGTTGTGCATTGGTATGTTGCTGCAACTAGTGGGTGTTGTCTTGCATTGCATGCATTAATCTTCTCATTTTATTTAATCCTCAGATTCTGTTGAAGTATCATGGGTACAAAGTCATCTGATCTGTGGAAATACAGTATGTGCAGACTATCAGAACAATATCTCTAGATTGGTGAAAAACAATGTTGATTTTGAGGAGCCAAGGAGTTCCAGTGATAAGACGGAAAAATAAAAAGCAAGGACAGTTGACTAATTAGATATGAAGTCTAAGTTGACTTTTTTTCCTTTTTACTATGTACTAATATTGCTCATTTGTAGCTGCAGGTATCCTTTATGTTTATTTTGACTTATTTTTTAAAAAATGCAGTGCAACAAGAGCAAATGATGTACAGGCCAGCTCCATGCTTGCGGTAAGTGGAAAGAGTTTCTACCTGTCTAAAAAGGGTTGAGACTTCTGAAAGTCTGTGCCCACTGTTTCCAAATATTTGTGAATTATGCTGACTTTCTTGAAGGAAAATGTTGTGCCTGACTTGTTTTCTACCATCATTTAAGAAAGTTCACATTGTTAAACCTTAAGACCAGACATGAACTAAATTGGAGCTCAACTCCCAAACAGCCAGGCCATTTAAAAAATGTATAAGCTTGTTTATATTTGATTAAAGAATAAAAAAATTAACTCTTCCCAAAGCAGCAAACAGAAGGAGAGCATTCTGCCTCATCAGGAATGATGTAATCTTGTATTATGCTATTTACTCTCAGTACTTAGTGTGTTGTAATGCAGAGTAAGAATGTTCTCCTTTACCTACATATTCTTGAGCCTTCATACAGAGAAAAGCACGATGGTGTCTCCTACCATACTTTCTCTTATGTGACACCAATCTGTCACTTTTTATTTGCTTGATATCCTCTGGAGCTGCCTTTCTTGGCTTGCTTTCTTCTTAGAAATCTGTATGCATGTTTGCTACTGGAATCCTCTTACTAGACAGAATGAACAGGATTAGTCAAGAAAGCTTACTGATTAATGCATAGCTGCGTACTACTACCCACTGGAAGTACTCTAATTTAAAGGGAATGCTGTAATGAAAGATGGAGAGGGGAAAAGTGGTGTGTGCTATATTTCTTTAAAGTCTGTTTATACAAAGACAATACTTGAATTTCTGTAATATCATTCATTCTTCAAGGCTCCTCACAGTATCTTGTGTAGTGGATGTAAGTATTAATATTGAAGAGCCAAATTATTTCTGCATCAAAACAAAACACATTGCACAGTCTTAAAATAATTATGCTTGCCCTAGTTTATTTGATATTAATACTGACATAACTGAATAAGAAAAATTGAAATGGAAGCTCAAAGGAGGAGCAACTTTTCATTGAAAGGGCTGCAGAAATGGATTGAAAGATTTTACTAGTCAAAATTCAAGAATGATTTAAATAATTACGATGATACTAATTTTCTTCCTTAAATTTTCTTTCTTTTCTTCCTAGTAGATCTTACTATAATACCTAATAAGAGTAAATATAAAAAAAAAACCCAAGACTTTACTGATTAATTGCTTCATAAATCAGTTGTGAAATGTCATTACGTTTAAGGTGGGAGCTTGAAGAATTAAACTTTAGACAGCATTAATAGAGGAATATGAGAAGCTTGGCCCACTATCATCAGAGATCTGCTGTTTGGAAAGGCACTGTGGGCTCTCGTAGTTTCTTGGTGTTAACTAACACTCATGATTCCTCTATTTTGGGAGCAGGAAAGTCTTGTAAGATTTATCCTGGCCTTTGAATTGTTACTGAATGTGGACAGCAGGATAGTGCCACACTTTAAGAATATATTTTTCACAGTAGAAATGTACCAATGTGCACAACCAGCTAGATACACAGATTTGTTTTGCACGATTTAAGGCTTTAAGCCGTGGTTTTGGTTCCCAGACATTTGATCAGTATCAAGAAGTAAATTTTGTCCATCATGATGTCTTTTCCAGAAAAAATCTTTTTGAGACTAGTTCTTTTCTGGATCTGATATGTGCAGTGACTAAACTCAAACTGAATTAAAGGTGTACTCTGAATCCTTAGGTTTCTGCAGTGGAAAGGTAACCTTGCATTCACTTGTATTTGGCAGGGAGATAACAAAATAAACAATGGAGAGACACAAGTTCTGTCCTTGGAGGCACTAACTTATGTTCCGTTGGAATGCTGCCATGGACTTCAGTGAGAACAGTAATTGGTCATGCAACTGAAGGAACACTACCAAGCAAGGAAATGCATTATTAATGGGACAGTGTTTGAGAACCGGTAGATAAGATAAAGACACTAAGTCACTTTCTTGTTGCTGGCTTTGTATTTTCCTACTTGAAGAAGTATCACTAGGGCTCCAGGAATGCTATAAAAGCCTGAACTTTCCTGCATGAAGTTTACCTCTTGAAAACGTGCCAGGTACTGTGCTATCCCAAGCAGACAAGGGATCACCAATTCATAGTTACAAAATTGTTCTGCAAAGAGTGGGAGCAAAGGTAAGTGGATATACACAACCCTGCAAAATATTAATAGTAATAACAATAAAATTCCAGCTGAGGCTTAGATGGTGGTAAGTAGAGCAGGAAGGGTGCAGGAACTGAACTTTTAAAAAGCTCAACACAGAGAAATTTACTTGAAGTTGTTTGGAGCTGCCGTCAATGGCATCACTGGAAACTGGTTCTTGGTAAGCACCACAAACAGCAAAGGGCTAGATGGGAAAGAGGGTCTCAACAGAAAAGGTCTGGTCTTGAAGGAGTTCTGGATCTTGAGAAGGCATTCAGGAGCATGAAAGAGAGGTCACAATAATGCATCAACTGTTAATGGAGCCATCTGTTTAGATGGCAGCACCTTGGTGCTCTGGTCAGATCACATCTGGGGACATTTGAGATTTACTGTGAATTTTATACAACTGTTGCTGCTGTTTTGTATTTTCTCCCGTTTAAAACCACCTCGCCTCATAAAACTTCTGTGACATACACCACTGAACTGTACAACAAGCGCACAGCTGAGCAGCTGAGTTCACCTTTGGGTAGAAACCTTAGTACCAGGTAGGAAAATACCCATGAATTGTGATGTGTATCTCCAGACAAGGGAGTGGCTGTAGTAGTAACGTCTCTTATCAGAAATGACCGTGTCTGCAGTCAGGAAGTAGGCAGACAAAAAAATTGCAGACCAAGTTAAAACTAATTAATGACCCACTCCAACTCAGAGAGAAAAAACCCTGTTTAGTTATCTAAGTTTGCTGACACTTTCAGAACAAAATGATGACTAAATAGTAATGTGTACTCCAAAGAATGAGTGATATACTAAGATGAATAGGATTTAGTTGCTATTTATCACAGTTAAGCCATAGACTGAATACCATAATGCTGATTACTTAAATTCTTTATGCAGGCAGTATAATCTAGCAGTCGGTAATGTGCCTGTGAGAAGGAAGAAACTATTTCTATCATTTTAAACAATTGTAGCAGAGAGTGACTGATGAGAATGTGCTCTTATTTCTAAGATATGATACTAACATTTGTAACACTGCTTTTATCTGAAAACATCTGTCAATCCCACTGAATTCTTCGGTCGTACTGTTTAAAGTATTCAGAAGAAGTGCAAAATTCACCACTGCTGACGAAAGACCCATTTTCTACCTTTGGTCTTTCAGTAGTATCGTGACTTTTAACCTAGTCTGAAGCTGATGTTTCTCAAACTGAAAGTGCTTTTTTTTGATTCCTCTAGTCTCTTAGCTTTCCAAGTTTGCTGGATACAGATAAGCATGCAGTGGTTTGCTTTAAATGCCTTCCCAAAGCTTTCCTGCCTAGAGCCATCAGATGAATAAGAATACTTAGTACCTTTCAACTTCTAGTCACAGAACTACTTCAAGTCAAAGGTGGGAAGTGTGATTTGCCAGAAATGTGGAAACTAAGGCACAGACAGGTTAAAATTTTTGGATTTAGATAATCATTTAAGCTATAAAAAGGGATCTTTATACCTTTACAACTCAAACTTTGGGATTTTGATGCTCACTCAGCACCAAGGTGCAGGTTAGGAATAGACCATAGTACCTTCATATGCAGGAACTTAAGGGAACTATTATATATTTCTACTTAATAGATGTAGAGATGTCACTCTGTAAGTGTATTAATAAAACATGTTGGCGATGCTGGCATCATCTCTGTTTAAATAGCCGGCAGTGCTTGAGTGCACTTTCAGCTTCGATTTACATGACCAATCTTTGTCCTGTGTAATAAATAATAGTTCATTTTTTATGGTATTAGTACTCATGAGGTTCTTGTGAGCAGAGTGTAACAGCTGTGTGTGCAATTATTTATAGAAATTATTATGTATGAAATAACAGTTTTGATCTGAGCTAGCCATAAAATTTACTCTTTGGGTGGTAGGAAATGTTGCGCTCCTGGGCTGCTCTTTTCTTCAGGGGAAATGCTGTAATATTTCAGGAAGGGAAAAGGAAAAGCAACAGAAATGGTCATGAAAGAAAATGCACACATGTTCTAATGAACTAACTTAATTGTTCTGGATAACTGAGATGACAGTTCAGCTTATGAGAAATGCTTACGGATTCAGCCAGGCAAAAAGGGCAGATCTGAATTAATGAGGCCTGCGTTGCTTATTGTACTGCTTACACTGTCTAATACTGAAGTAAATTGACGAAGTGTTTTATGGATACACGCAGGGTGGGTTGCAGTGACTGCTTTTAACCTTTCTGGCAGTTTGTGGTAGAGCTGAATGCTAGGAACTATTTTAGTGTCTGATGCAAAAGGCTAGTTGATCACTTCAGTACTGCGTCTTCAGATACAGTGTTGGGTTAAAGAGAACGGGAAGAATTCTGCTGTTGTACACCTCATGAACCCATTACGTCAGCGGTGCAGAATTTCACCTTCCGCTTCTAGGTGATGTACTTTCCCTCCCCACAGCCCCAGCCAGTTTCCTCTGAGTCATGCACATACTGTCCTCTTTACCCTGTTAGCAAGAAATTAGTGAGAATAGGGGAAAAAATAAAGCCCAGTAGCAAGTCAGCCTCCTCTCTGGCAGCCTTGCTGACTGGCAGCTGCTTACCTCTCATAGCACTTTTCACTCAGTGCTTGCTTTTTTAGATGGTATTAATGAAGTGTAGGGAATGAAGTCACATGGGAGAACTGAGATATTTTTTCACGTCCGCTTTCCCTTTTTCTAAAAGCCATGGCAGGGACTTATTTGCATTTTTTTAAAACCTGTCTGTGGGGAAATGGAGACACTAAAATTTGGTGGATATGACGTGGCTGTGATAATTAATGTGGTTTGATATGCTCAATACAGGCTTGCCTTGAAGCTAATCACCATAGAAATCCAACTCGTGTTGGGCCCTGGGGGAAAGGCCTGATTGCAGGGTTTTGCTTTGTAGCAAGACAGTAGAGTAAGGTTTGCAAGTGGTCTGAAGGAGACTGTTTGCAGAACCAGGGCCATTCTGCTAAAAATGCTACAGGATTATCAATCCTGAAGAACCTAAGTAATAATGTATTATCTTTGCTACTGTCACTGCAAAGTGGAAGAGAAAAAAAAAATGGATATTTTTCTCTGCTGCTACTGCAATATAGGAGGCATTGCCTTCTGGAAACTAGGAGGCAGACTTGGCCTTAGATGCTTCTTTTCACTGAAATAAAAAAAAAAAAAAAAAAAAGGAAAGATGTCAGCTGTACATCATTTAGTATCCAAACCCCGATGCATCTAATAAGAGAAGCAAGGGAAAATACCCTCTGAATTTTAAAAACATGCTTTAAATCAGACAGTAAACAAAATAACCACAAATCAAAGACCTGCAGCTGTGAGAAAAACACTTGAGAGAATGACCTATTTAAAAGCTACCTGAAACACCCACTCAGCTGATGCAATTGAAACAAGTGTTCAGAAAGACAAAGAAATATCTCTGCTAACTATTAGAAAAATAAGTAAAAGGAACTTTTGAAAGCAAACCTCTTTACTGTTGCTGCCATCCTTTGTATCACCGTATCTTTTGTCTTGGTTAGTAAATGTAATAGTTGCTGCTTAGTGGTCATAGACGATTTTGTTGTGCTTTAGTATATCACAATTGTTACGGATAGTGCTCATCTTGAGGCAAGAAATCCTACTGATTTACTCCTTCACACTTCCCCGCTAATTTATTTTTCCTCAAACATTATTTTTTTTAGTGTTTTGAACATCTGAGCTGCAATCCATCTGTCTGTGACAGAGATGTTTATTCTTAGTCCAAGATAGAATTTCAGACTCCTGTTTCTTAGTTACCGTTTTCCTTTACCCAGGACATATATATATTTGGATGTATGGTATTGACAACCTAAAATTTGAAGAAGCAGCTTAAAATATTGAAAGACCTTAAGCAGCTCTACGAGTCCTCTGAAGTATTTTGCTGAACCCCATCTTGACAGTAGCTGCAAGGACTGTATACAGTCCTTTTCTACGCTGGGCTGCTTCCATTTTTCCCCTCAGTCCTTTGTTGCTTCAGATCAGAGCTGTTTTATCCTAATGGCTAATTCCAAGACACTCCTTTCTTGACAGTCTTTTTTTTTTTAGTTCCCTTGAGCCTGAGGTCAGCTACAGTTTTATAGTCTGCTATCTCCCAGAAACCCTTGTAGCTCTCCTCTGTCCCTCTGGGATTTGCCTTTCCATTTTATTTCAGGCTTTCACCATTGATACAGCTCCTCGTATAATGCTAATCTAGGTAGTGCCTTATATTTCCCCCTGCTCCTAATTCCTCCCTTCTAGCTGTTCCATTTTAGCTGATAAAGATCACTAGTGGCTTAAGCTCCTGCTTGTGCTGTAGTTACGATCTCTCTTAGTGTCTTGCCTCAACAGCCACACTCCATTGGATACTTGGGGGTGATACTTCCTGACAGCGTAACACCATTGGGGATTGCATTACCCAGGCATGCAGAAAAGAGAAAGTGCCTGTCTAGCCTAATAAAATAAACACACGAGTAGAAAAATACAAGCTGGAGGTAGAGCTAGGGCTGCACACTGTTGGGCTTTCATCTGTTCAGATTGCTTTTCTCTTCCGTTATGAAGAAAATTTTAATATTAAAAAAAGTCAAGTCATGTATGCACAGGCTTAGGGCCATTGAATCTCGGAGCTGACCAGTCGGTTTAAGGTCAGAGTCAAGTAAGTTTAATCCAAGAAAACAAAACTACATAAACCAATCTTGTTTCTTCTTCAACCTGCTTTACAGCAAATACATGGTGTCATTAGGGTCCTGAAACTTAACTATCCCTCCCTATCCACCTCGAACTTCTTCCCCAAAGCCCCCAGTAAATCCCTCTCTAAATGAATCCTACAATCCTTTCAAAGGCAATTGGCTTACCAACAAACATGTGGAAGCCCTATGTGCCACCTCATTACTATTCTGTCTTCTCTTCAGGAAAACAGAATGATTAAATCCTTCCACAAGGTACTGATCTTAGAAAGTTATCTTATTTTTAGCTCTTGGTATAGACGCAGTACACTTTTTTTTTTCATCCCTTGCTACACAGTGCTGATTTCTGCAGTGCACCCATTTAAATTTACATAAACATTACTTGTGATTCTGCACAGGAGGGAAGAATTCTGTCATTGAGAGAACATAAATCCACCTGTGATCGGGTAAGTGACTCCGGTGACACCTTAAGATACTGTTTTCTTCAGATTCCGGCTATAAATGTAAAAACTCAAACCATCACACACCTCTTAGAGTGTGCTTATATTTTTTTTAAACGTGGTTGTGGGAAGAATTGGGGAGGAAAATTTGAACCTGTGGCCTTATCTATACTGAGAATGTTTTCTCTAAAGGACATAATGAAATTGATAGATTCACTTTTTCTCTTAAGCTTATTGTCCCTTCTTTTCAGTTAACTTCTTTCTCAGGACTAAATGTGGGTTCTTAAGAAAGTACTGATCGTAGTTGTCCAGCCACAAGCGGAGTAGCCTCCAAAAGGGTGATGCAGACTGTGTGTCGTGCTTCGTATCACAGTTAAACTTCTGATAAAGAACTGAAAGTTGTGTTTGGCTGTAGAAACATTGCACTGGATGTAATTTTCTTCCTTTTTAACTAATTTCTTCTCAGAAATGAAACAGTATGTCTTTTGATATAAACAGGAATTATAGAAGAAATACTCTGTATACATTGCTTTTCCAAGGCTGTAAGCACCCACATACTACCTGAGAAGCGTTGAATTAACTAGATGGTGACGCTGAGCAAAGTGTGGGAAGGTAGCCCCACTGACTTGCTTATTAAGTAGTATTGCAGCTAATCAGGGTGAGAAACTGAAAATGGTGCGATCAAACAGCTCAGCACATGTAAGATCAAGAACTATGTATTATCCTAGATTCCATCTCTGACTGCTGAAAGGGGAGAAGCATGGTCTATCATAGCCATTTATCTCAATCAATACACGTTCCTTCATTCTCTGCAACTGCAGCAGTCTGCATGACCAGTCCCCATTCACCAAACATTTCCTCACAGCCAAATAGGAAGTCTCCACTTAGTGTTCTGTATTGAGCTGATCTCCAGTTCTGTCCTAATTGCCAATGTATTTCAGTCTAGGGTAAGAAATGGGGATACGAACTGCCTGTATGAGTGAGAGGAAAGGCGAGGAGAAGGCACCCCAGGGGAGAAGGCTGGGCTGAAGCCTTTGTCAGCAGAGCCAGTGCAGGCTCCAGCACACTCTCCTCTCCTCCCTGAGGCTCGGTCCCACAGGTGTCTTGCTGCTTCAGGCTTCCAGGATGGAGTCTCCTAGCAACTGTGCATTGACAGCCAGGCTGGGGGGATGGACACAGCACTTGCTGTCTTCAGAGTGCTCATCCCCTATCGCCTGCTGCTCACAAAGCCTCTCTGGATCTTTCCAGGTGCATACCCTGCAGGTCTGCATGCTGCACAAGAGGAGGGCACCTCCCCACCTGCTTTAAGCACTTTTGCCAGTTTAGGATCCCAGCTTTAAGCCCTCAGGAGCAAAGTGGGCTGCTGAGATTTCCCACCTACCAGCCATGTGTCCAAAGGGAAGCAGTATCATGTCACTGTGGGGTGGAGTTCTGCCTGGGCATTTCCAAGTTTTGGGTTCATCATTGCTGGAGACGTCCTTAGTTCTCAAAGAGATGACTTGCAGTGCAGAGGACAATTCAGGTGCCTAACTGAGGGCTGGCAGAGTCAGGAGCTTGGAATGGGAAACATGCAGGGATGAGCAGTATGTGTAGGTTTGAGTCTTTAGGGCACATGGTGTGCGTGTGTGCACAAAGCAGTTCTGGAAACTGATGTCTCCATAACCGATTATTTAGCTTTCTTGAGAAGAGGTGAAAACTGTTCAGGCTATTGGCCCTGCAGTGTTTCTGGAACTTGAGCTTGACTGGCTGTGTGTGGTACGACATACTGGGCCACAGGGTCAAAGCCTGACTTCACCTGGGTGTGCTGCTCCTTCAGCTGAGGGTATTACAACAGGCCTCTGAGAAGCTCTAACTATCTTGGAGAAGCATCGGGATTTGGCAAAGCATCTGTTGTTTACAGTAGCCTTTCTGATGGGAACTGTGGAAAAATTTGTACATTCCAGGCAGGGCACCAGGCACTAGCACGCTAGGCAGTTTGTAAACAAAGGAAATGTATAGAAATAGAGGAAGAAGAGAAAACATTTGTTCCATAAACCTTGTTCAACTAGGAGCTGAGGTTGAATTTCAAGAGCATTGTTTTAGGGCCTGTAGCTGGGATGTCTCTGGGTATCTAGTCACAAACTGGCGAAACATAGTTTCAAAGAGCTTTCATAATCCAAAAGATGGGGACATTATACAAATTAATCTTACGAAGTGAGTTATTTCCTAGGAAAGCCTTCTAAAGGAATTTCTTTTTCATTAGTGAGTCCCTCATTACAGGATTAAAAGCTAAGCTCCTTCTTCTCTAATTTCTTCCACAAATTAGGTTTTCATAAGACCTTTTATGTGTTTTTCCAACTACCACAGGTCTCACCTCTTCTGGCAGAAATACGAATATTAATAACACTAATTACTTCGCACTGATAACTGCATTTGTGAACTTTGGCTAGGAAAATCTTTACTTGGGAAGTATCAGAATTCCTCCTTTTCCAGTTTTTTACTATGATATGCTAAGTGTAGATGAAAATATTCAGGTCTGTATAGTGGATGAATTTCATTGACTTCCAGTCGGTCTAGGCTTCACAGAATAACATTGTTTTGGACTTCTGAGTTCTTGCCTACCACTTCTATTACTGAGGTTGTGAGAAGGAATTTAACTTCGTAATGGAGATTTGGCCCTGCTAAATCCCCAGTTCTGGCAAGTAGTGACCACAGGTGAATTCCACAACCTCTGGAGTTACTCTTATGTTAGGACTTTCCAGCACGGGGCCGATGAAGATTCCTGAAGAGGGGAGAATGCAACAGATTGCTCTGACTCTGAGGGCTCAAAGTCAGCACAAAGGCATTAATCTCTCTTGCCATCTTTTGTGTCATATACAACTGCAGAATGAGATTGCATCCTAACAAAACTCTTCATTAGCAGACAGGCAGAGAGATGAGTATCAGGTTGAAAAGTAAAAACATCTACTGGAAGGTTAATGAGAAGATTATTGGCCAGGCTTTTCTCACTTCATTATTCCTGCCTTCTACACAAGTCATCCCAGTGATTTACAGGACTCAACAAGGTAGGACTGGCTTATCTAGACTGTGAGGTGGACCTCAGGGTCCTGTCACACATCTGGTAACTGCATGCAGAGAAATGCTCCTGTGCAATGAAAGAGTGTGGCTGCCATTATGGTAATATTTTCTTTTGTCATGGACCTCTGCAGAGACTTCTATGCGTGCATGTAATTTATTGTGGGAAAGGCAGAACAAGGGACAACTAATTGTAAACCATTTTCTAGGGTTTTCTAGGCCTTTTCCAGGCCCCTTTCTTTCCCTGTGAAGGTAATATAGGTAATGCCTATATTACATCCAGGTTGTTTATAATAATTAACCTAATACAATTATAATAGTAATTAACCTAATACAATTCTAAACTTCCTGCTTTCCCTCATCCAGTCTGCAGTTAAACTGTAAATGAACAAAAAAAAAAAAAAAAAAGAAAAAGCTAAAAATACTCCCAGGAGTAAGATGACAAGCACGTGAATACTCATTTTATCAAATCAATTATGTGTAAGATGTATCGAAGTTGGAACATGTTAGTTTTAGCAGCTTGAAAAGTACAGATAATGTAGAAATTGTTGATTCATGCATTTAGGATCCAAGGGCTTACCCTCAGCAGTGAGAAAACATGCACAAGGAAAAAAGATTTGTGCCTCAATTGGAAATGTGGAATTGCTGACATGAAAATGCCTGAATTCAATAAAAATGTTGTTTGTCTCATAGTCTGTATCTGAAAAAGTGCCAGTCAGTTCCCAGTGTTCTTACAAGTTTCTCAATTAATGAGATAATTTCAAATTCAGGAACAAATGGAAAATAGAGTAGCAGTTAATGTAGTCTTTCTAAGAATTTGTTATCGTCTGGTTTTCTAGACAGGAAAAATATGGTAGGGCAAATCAACATTGATTTACAAGCAATTGATGCAGTAATTCCTGGGTGACTTGAGAACATACAAGTAAAACCAAGAAAGATGGGCCCTGGCTCAAAAATGAGAGAGTAAAAAGCTGATGAACAGAGACAGAGATTCATATGGCAACTAAATGGAAATTTCATCAAATTAAGTCTCACTGGACTCATGAACAGGTGTGCGCCTGTGCGTGTGTATGTTCAATATTAATATCTGGAAGAAGTTAAAATATGCTTATTCAAGAAATGTGATTTGGAGATAGTGTCAGGATGTTGAACAAAAAGACCTGAATGACCTGAAAGACTACAGTAATAGAAATATCCAGTCCTGTGGAGCACTGTATGAGGTCTTCCCAGAAGAGACAGAAGTGTGAATACTGTTGTACAGTGTGCAGTCTGATGGGCAAGAATGCACAAGATGTTCCAGAAAGTGAACTGGAGTGGGTTCACTTGGGGTTAGTACAACAATCATAGGATGGGAGAGCCAAATCTGATAGAGGAGAAAACCTGCCCACTTTGAACCCATTCAGAAAGAAACAAAAGTATTAGAGAATGTCATAGCAATTTCTGCTTATGTTGTAGGGGTAAGCACTGAGAGTCACAGCAGAAAGAATAGCCAATTTTAGCTAAAGAATAATACTTGGATAAGAATGACTGAGGCTTTTTTAGCCCAAGAAATCAATCACTCTGAAAATAAGGTGGCTTTTGACTTTCTGAGCAGTGAGGCTCTGCTACAACAAGAATAGGAGTAATTATTGTATCTGAATTATTTTTAAGATAGAGTATGCTCCCTAGGCCCTTAAGAATTAATATATTTTGTATATGTGAACATAAATAGTTACAAGCAGGTCTACCTTACAAATAAAATTGCCCAATAAGCAGTCCTGAGCTGACACATGTCAGAAAGTAACTAAAGGAAATGTGTTCTTTGAGTCCAATAACATCTGTTAATAAAAGACATTGATTTCTAAGTAGACTCAGTATGTGGAATCGTACTAGACTTGAAAATTTTCAGAGAGGTGACCACCCTCTGCCATCAAAGGCATCATCAAAAACGACGTCTTTGAGAGCTTGATGAGATTTTTAGGTGAAAGACTGGCTTTCCACTGCATATTTGCGTATTTGGTGACATAGAGCTCAGTTTATATGACAATACACACACAGCAATAAGGCAACCGATTCCTTTGATGTTTCAGTACGAAAGTGTGTTGTTGGAAACAACAACGTGATTTTTTATAGGCTCTTTATCAGTTAAATATACTGAGACAAGAAACTGATGTGTTGGTCTGTGAATTTGATTTCTTGCCTATAACTTTGTATTACAGCGTACATAAGAATTTTCCTTTTTTTATCAGAAAAAAAGTGTTTGGTCTTGATGAAGAGCGTTTCTTTTTTTAAACTTTAACTGTATGTTTCAGTATCAATTCTATTCTGTTTACCACTGTAATAAAAGTACAGTTCACTGTTTCCTTTAGATGACTGAACTAGCTGGGTGAATGTTTTGTAATAGAGAACTATTTCCTTGTGTAACTTGAGTACTTAATTGCTTGTAATTGGTTTCTATTGAAAAGGAGGGTCGGATCAAAATTATAGACTACAGAGGAAAGGATGGAGAAGACAATAGTAACTGCATATTATTAATGTGTCAATAGTATGATCAGAGATGTCATTATGAGGCGGTACAAAGAAAAAGGAGTAGGAGACTGAGAAGAGTGTATCTCAGAAGAGTCACGGAGAGGCGACTGAGGGATTCTGGGAAGGATTACTAAGATAAGTTGAAAGAAACTGCTGGCAAACAGAATCAGAAAAACAGAATTTGATGAGGCAGCGGGGCCTCAGCTAATCAGTGTCCGAAGCAGCTGATAAGAAATGTTGATACCTTTGAAACTGGCTGTTGGCAAGTCATGATCACTTGAGAGAGCTGGCACTATGGCCAGATCAAAACAAAACCCCACAGAATGAAATCAGGGATAAAACACTGAACAATGTTTAAAAATCTCAAAAATAGGTAATGCAGTCCAGGAATTAAGATCAGATTCGTGCCTTCAGTAGACATTAATAAGTCATATTCCTAATTTTGAAGAAACAAAAAATTAACACTTTCACTACAGCTATTTGTACAACCTGACCCTCATTTCTCTAGTACGACTCAGGTGTAACTGGAACAAAATTAATGTGAATGAGAACAGAATTGGATTTTTGGCATTTGCTGAGATATAAACCCAGATTATACCAGGATAACAGCACTGAATCCTTGTTCTGGTTTCAAAGCAGTGAATAATATCATCTAGAACCTACTGACTTCTTAACCAACACATTTTTTCATTTGTCTGGTGCAAACAGATTTAACTATCATCAATGAGTGGAGTATACGTGTATGGGTGTAAAAATTTCTTCTTGTCTGCTTTTGTCTTTCAGCCCAAATCCTTATGGAATAGTTAATGTTAGTGTGCTAGAATATACATAAGAATTGTCAACAGTGACTTTATATCTCTTCCAAATAAACACTGTTCATGTTCACTAGCGGCACAATAATCCCTAACCCCGTTATGCAGTATTAATTAGCTGCAATGTAAGGTTGCTAAATGAGCCAGTAGACTATATCAGAGCAAAAGACACCAAGACAGAATAGGTATGAACAATTTGTGCTTCCTCTTTTAGAGTTGTGGTAGATATGTATGTGGCATGAAATAACCACCATAAAAAAATTATAAACATCTGATTGAGGCCATCAACCTTAGAACAACCCATAATTAAGATTTAAAATGAGTTTGGGACTTGTAGCCACAGAATTTGTTTCCTTAGAAGGCTGGTATTAGGTGGCAGAACTGGCTTGGCAGTAGTGGCAGTGTTTTGTGGTAGATAGTGTTCTGAGAGGACATTTGAGAAGCACTTTGTGTATAGCTGTGTATGTGCTACAATCTTTTGATTTTAAAGAATTGTTGGTGACTGGCTCAAGACTCCCACATGTATCATTATACTCCACCGAATTACAGAGTACCCAAAGAAACGATCTTCGGAAACCAGTCTGAGAGTTGGCTTTGTCAGATAAGTTCCATCAACAACAACTTTCGTATGGAATAGCTGAGAGCCCTGAAAGATTTTCTTCAATGTCAGATAACATTAGCTAACTGGATTGCACTGTGTACACTGACAAATATTTGCTATCTGCCAACAGCTTTAGAAGTTCTATTTTTGGGGTTGTCTGTATTCAGAAATAGCAAATATTGTACATTTTTCAAACTACACCTTGGAACACCTGTCTGCAGATATGATTTTTGTCTCCTTATAACAGTGTGTGTTAAGAATTACCCTACTGATGTCACTCGAGGTGTTTCCTCTGACTATCCTCCATCCCGAGTAAATAGCTATAACAACTGAACGCCCGTGCAAGCCTTGTTCACCTGTGAAACAACTGTATGAGTAACAACTCTTCATCTGGCATGTAAAGAATGAAGCTTTCTGAGTTATCATGTGAGAAGACACTTCTGTTTTAAAAACATTCATCTGGAGACTGTAAGGTTGTAAGAACCTTCCTTCAGCTATTCTACGTATTTGTGTCTCTCCATAGACACTGGAAATTATTTTTGAGAGAGCTTGGCTGAATTCTGCTGTCAGAGGACAATTGCTTGCAGCGTCTGCCTTAGCTGACATAGTCCTCATATCCAAGTGCCCTCTTCTAGCTGCTGCACTGCACTTTCTGCAGCATAGACTAACACAGAGCTAGTGAAGGCCTGTCTCACGCAGGCAGAATGCATTTTCTTGTCTTCCCCAGCCATCTCTAAAGCAAATTAACAGCAGCAAGTCTGGGTTAATTATTTTAAAATTGCTCAGGCAGGCTCTCTCCCTCTTGCTAGTGTTTTATCAGCAGGACTGGTGTTCTATTCTCTGCGAGTAGGGCATTTGGGGATCAAAGCCTTCCATAAAATCAGACTTATGTGAGGGGGAGAAAAGACTCATCCAAGAGCACATCTATAACAGCTGAGCTGACTGGCTGGAAAAGCAGTATTTGTTAAATGCGTCTCTTTATGTGCCTGGTAGCACTGTATTATCAGCAAGTCAATTCAAACTGCTGCTGCTGTGATTGTCATCACTCATTTTTACATGAAGAATTTGCTGGTAAGCAGCTGCAGTTCTGCATTTCTTGATTCCATGCATATTTATTCTGAGGCAACTGGATGATGAGCCAACACCCTCACTGACTATGCCAGAAGGATCAAAAAAAGACTGCCACTGTCTCCAAAGGATGTTCCAAGAGAGCAGGCATGTAACAGCGCTCTTGAAGACCAGAGTGTTATGGCTGAACTGCATTGTCTCCAACTGAAAAATGTTGTCACGTAAGTTACTACTTTAATGCCAGAAAACACTTTAAAACACAACAGATTATACTCTGTTTAAGAACCTTATGTATTTTCTCAATTATCAGAACCTGATACACTTGAAGTAAGTATAATACTACTCTAATGCTCTGAGATGTTCGGTTTTTGTGGGCTAATAGGAAGCTTAGATTTTCAAGTCCGGAGAGAGTCGGCAATTTCATAGCAATTTGAGATGTGAAGAGAATAGGGTAGAGATTATGCAGTGCTAACATCCTTCTGAAATAAACCTTGACAATTATAGTAATTAAAAGAGAGAAGAAGACAGGGAGATGCTTCCTTGAACAGAGGGACAATTTCTTGTCTGCCCTAGTTTAAGGAGGAGGGACTGCTTGCTCAGGGCTCTTTCTCTTTACAAATTGATGAAGCAGATTCATTCTACAAGATGCCACAAGGCCACAAGCAAAGGTGATGCTTACTGGGCAGATTTTGGAACTCCCAAGGTCTCTGGCAGCAAAGGACTCAGTCAGAAGAGCATTCGAAGAAAATGGGTTTTTTTTTACATTACAGCAAGAACTAGCATGTGCTGGTTTCTTTCCTCCGATGTGGGAAGGGAAAGAGAATGGCAGTTGTTGGCTCTTTTTCCCTGCTAGTGGAGGAGAAGAACATGGAAAAAAATGTCATAATACAGATAGGCACAGATCTTTCAGCAAACCGGTACTCGTGACTCTTCAGGGGGTCTCTGTTCAAGTGTTAGCATGTAGGGGTGAAAGTCAGAGATGATAGTTGTTTAAATCATACATGTAGTTTTTATATGTACCATGTAACTTGGTGTTAAGAGACCAAATGGCTGTTGTTATAAACTAACTGCTGCAGTTTTTTTAATCACGTGGGTTGTTTTACATTGAACCCATAGCCAAATGTGAGCTATGAAACAGTGTTTTAAGATTTACTGTGTATGGCTAAGTTTGTGTAGTGGAAAATACAAAGTCACACTTGGAACTATGACAGCTTTTGCTAAACACTGAGGAGAAGAGTGAGAGACAATCGGGGAATTGCTTTCAGTTTTCTCATTCTTTCTGCAACGAAATTTAGAGCTTTCGCAGAGACCACTGAAATTTAGAATGACTTTTGAGTGTGGTGGTTATGTCTACCTTTACCTGAGGAATCCTGAAGCCTGTAACACTTTTCTGTGTGTCATGTTGCCTGACTTGGTGTCCTAAACATGTGTGCTGAACACAAATAACAAGTACCCTTGTGGCAGAAATCTTTCGGGCTGTTCTAGGAAGGATCTTGGCTCTCTTGCCTGTTTGATGTTGGCCATGTGTCAAAGCAGATGGAAATGGCCTGTAACAGAATGCTGCCATCATCCATCCGTATCCAAGGAAGGATAGTGCTCTGCAAGGCAAGCCCTTCCCTTTGGCAATACCGGTTCACTGGTACTAATATAAACCTAGTCATCGCTCCATGGCTTTCATTGGTGATTTTTGGCTTTGTGGCAGCCCTTAAATAGAATTTGTATCCCTGGAGACTGCAGCACTTCTTCCAGTTTAGTACAGTGTGGAGCCCCAAATGGGAGACTTGTGGAAAGCTTCCATGGAAGTACAGGTAGAGAATACTGGGGAAACCTGTTTCATAGGTGTCAGCCAAACTGCAGTGGCAGTTCCAAGTGGTTTATCCAAGTACTGTTGCCCATTGGGAAAGTTAAGATAGTCAGCTTTATTAAGAAATAATCAAAATGATGAACTGAAAACAACAGCATTTACACAGTTAACGGCTGGATCTTGGTCTGTGCTCTGTCTGTTGGTGTGGAGCAGCCTGAGCAGTCCTGCCCTCCATGGCAAGGTCTCTGAGCAGTGCAGGTTTGCTGTAGTAGCTCCCATGTAACTCAGTTCCCCAAGAATCAGTGTGGGGGCATGGCAGCGGCAACAGGTTATGACTGATCCTGGTGATTTTCAGCTACAGTGACAGCAGAGTGGGGCCACAGAAGACTGCTGCAATTTTACTCTAAACTGCACCCTGAGACCCGACTGCTGAGCACTCTCCGGACCGAGAGTGAGTAAAGGGTACCTTTGTTTCCTGAAGCCCCTCAGCTACAGTTGAGCAATGCTTAACACAGTTAAACATGTATCTGTCTGGCCCTCCCAGACAGATACAATAACTAGTCTTTGAGACTGTTCATACCAATTAAATCTTTTCATCAAATCATTCTGTTCCATCACTCAATTAGCCATGGTGTTTGGTATTTCAGCAATGCTATACCATGCCAAAAAATGGAAATATTCTTTGTGTTGGTACACACCCAACAACTGCCCGTCTGCCAGCTAGAGTCAGATCAACAAGTATTTCTCCTGCGCTGGAGCAGTATCTGCTGGGAAATGTAATTGCCCACTTCTGGTTTTTCAAACCAAAATGAGTTAGAGGCTTCTTCACCTGGGTGGTCAGCTTTTATTATAGGAAAAGCAAAGTGTTCGCTCATAAGCTGTCTTGTGGGTTTTCTGTGACTCATCATTGTTTATGTTCACAAATAAAATGCAGTTTCCTCGAGTGTTATTTGTTAATATGGCCTTTCTGTTTACAAAAGATTAATGCAGAAAACTTGTAAATAAACACAAATTAGCCACTCGCTAGCAGGCAGCAGTAGTGTACCAGCGTTACTATCTCAATCCTTGCATGTAGTAGGGGCCATTGACTTTATGAATGTACATTAGGTCTGGCCTAATTATATTTTACATGATTAAAGACATCACAAATAAGTAAGATCATCACACTCTGGTTTTAGAAAGAAAGGGCCTAGTTTGGCAACCTGTACTCTAAATGACTGGATTTTGTTAATTCTGCTTTCATTTGGGCAGTTCTCGTGAGTAAGTGTGGATGATGAGCTCTGTGGCCAGCAGAATCCAGCCTGGAAGAGGTCACCAACAAATGGCAGCGAGGGGATTCATTAGGAATGAATTCTCAAAGCAATATAAGGGTTAGTTCCCTGAAACCCACCAATGCTGAGACCTATTTTCACTGCCAGTCAGAAAGGGGCTACCCACCTACCTGTGACAAGAAATCAGATTATTCAGTGGAAATACAATCTATTTTAATAACACCAGCACAAATCTCTGCTATGCCATTTGAGGCATTTGTCAGATGTGACAAGGCACTCGGCCTATTTTTGTCGTGCAGCAAATCCTTTTTCCTATTCTACTTGGGGCTCAGTCCCATCCTTAGATATGAGCTCACTCCTGTCTTTCAACTTACATGGAAATGTTGGGTGTACGACAGAAGGTAGAATTTGGCTGTGATCTGAATAGATGACATCTGTAATCTTCTTGCAGATAGGGAACCCAAAGGACACAAACAGGTGCTGATAAACATTGTCCATAGATGCATTTTCCAATCCTACATGGCACTTGTCTGCACCTTCAACTGCCTAAATAATAAACACTTGAAAATCTGTCTTTGAGAGACTTGTGTTTGTTTTTGCAGGAAGGCCATACAGAGGTGGGAAATGAGTCCATTTCTCTTGATTGCCCATATAGCGCCTTAATCATCATAATAGTCTTCTTTTTACCAATAAGCCCCATTAATACTTTTTCTGCTGCACATTACAGCTGGATGTGCTTCTGCCCACTGTTCCCCCACATGAAATCCTCTCTTTTTCTGTGATCCATAGGAGAATTGATTTCAGAATTTACATTAACATGAAGTAGTCCCATCACCAATAGACTTCAAACGTTCACATGGACCCCTGGCTTTATTGAAGGCTAATGGAAAAGTATACTTGCACATCCATAGAGCTACAATTTCACTTTCAGTTTGTGGGCCTGTTCTTGGAGTGCATAAGGCCTCTGCCCAGAGTAACTCCAAAACTACATCCAAAAGTACTGCCATCACAAGTGTTTACTGATTTAAAAAACAGACTTCTTCTGTCTTTTGACTTGTACTGACAGGTCTTCAGGATGTTACTTGCCTTTGTTTCCCTTTACTATTCTTTGCTCTATGAGCCCAAAAAACTGTTTGAACCAGACTTTCTTTGCATTCTCATGAGGAATTTCCCTTCCTGATCTTTCTAGATCAGCCACATGGGTTCAACAAAAACCCTCCTAATTTTTTCCCTTGTGTGGCAACTTCATTGAGACGGATAGGCTGTTACTGGTGTCAAAACATGTAACCATGAAAAATGGTCAAATATTCACTATTAAGCATTTCCTCTCACTTATCTTGCTGAGACTGCCAACTTATGCAGATTTTCTGGAATCGCAGGTGTGATTAAGGGCTGGCACAGCCTTACTACGGAGGTATAATTTCAAGTTTTAGCTGCTTTTGCATTAAGCTGAGCAACACCAATGCTGGTGCATGAGACGCAATTGTGTACAAAGAAGGAATCAAGCTCAGTCGGGATACTGTGTGGCTCAGACAAGCTATCACCGTGCAGGGGCTCTGTTGCTTGCTGGTATGTGCAACTATCTTTCCTACCCTTCACACAAGGCTCTAGGGATCTTCTATTGGATAATAAGTTTAAGTCCAAATAATGAACCATTTTGGATGATTGATGGGGGATGTAGTGCACACACCCAGAATGTCATTTACAATCAAAAGGAAAGCAATTGTTTCCATATGTTGGCACATTCACAATCTTGGTGTTGAGCCAGTTGTCTGGCTGCGATCAGGCAGCAGCATCTAACAGTGATGGAAGATTATACCTTGGAAGGGGGGTGCTGACTTTTAGTATTCCTTAAAAGGGTATAAACTCTGAACGCTTATCCAGGATGTAATTTATGGTTCCAGTATGTTTTGACGTTACATAGATGAAAAAATAGCCCTTTTGGGTATGCATATATGCATAAAAATTCTTTCCTGCTCAGCGCCCCCTGCCCCCAAAGGAATCCAATAAAACAATGGCTGGTGCTGGTTTATGTGCAAATTTAGCTGCATGGGCTATTACCTGCTGAGACTTGTTAGGATTCCCCTTCTTCTTAACCCAGCTCCTTTGAGGTATTTAACAGTTAGATCTCGTTTTTTTAAGTTGCTTGGCTGGAATGCAGGCTCTTCGAACAGATTTTGAGAGATGCCCTACACCTACCAAACACATCTGTTTATTTTTTAGTGGTTTGGGATTTTTTTTTGTTGTTTGCTTGCTTGGTTTCTTTTAGTGTCAAACTGTTTGCTTGTTGTTCCACAAATAGATGAGTATAATTTCCAAACTTTATTTACGAGATTCCTCCATGGCAAGGCCCTACTAACTGCTGCTGCATCAAGCACAGATGCGTAGCCTAGGCAGGTGATAAATTAATGATTCCTGGAAGAGGGTATTTTTAATATACGAAGAAGCCACCAGTTTAAAATATTCTGCAAGTTCCCCAACTATCTACAATCCTCTGAACCTCCAGCACTGGAGGAAAGCTGCCTGATTATGGTCCGGCCACTGAAGGATCACTGCATCCTTCCTGAAGTATCTGCACCAGCACCACAAAACTTGTTGGGATGTTGCATATCTATTGTGTGACCTCAGTTGAAAACCGCACAGGCAGGTTATTAGAGAGACGCAAACTTCTTTCTGTGTCACAGCCAGGCTAGTCCTTCAGAATAATCTCAGTATGGAGTTCCAAAAAGTTCATTTGTTTACTCCCTAAGCTGTGAGTAATTTTCAAGCTTTTACTTCTGTAGTGAAGAAACCTTTGCAACTGCGAGACACAGTGGGCAGACTTACTCAAATCCCAGCAGCAATGCTAATTCCTCTCGCTGAGAATAATGAACATATCAAATCACTTTCCAACACACACACTACATTTAGAGAGATGACTAGATTAGTGTTTTAACTCTGTAAGTGTTTGCAGTGCTATCATTGGGGTGTCTTTGGAATGTATATCGACCACCCTCGTGATCCTCGTCATGCAAGACTCGTATATGTATGGAGTGAAACATCAGAATGCTGAAAGGCAAGGATGAATGTTTCTTACTAAGACAACATGAAGTATTGTGAAAGGAAAGCAAAGAGCCTTTTTGGAAATATTAACTTACTGAGACTCTCTACTGGAATATTTACATAAAATATTGTGAATAGATATCTGATACATAAAATTCCATTGAGAGAAATGAACTAATGTCTTTTTACAGAAGGTTAATTTGCAAAACTAATATGCTGAAATGGATTAGGATAGAGAATGTATTCAAAAGCTAACAAAACTGAATAACTTTAAGAAAATAGATTTGATCTTCTGTGCAGGTGTTCGGATAATGAGGAAAAAATTGTCACTACTTTTATGTGAACAACATGCACACCCACATTTCAATAATCTCATTATTTGCATGTGGTTCTGAGCAATTCAGGTTCTAGCTTTTCTGTGAAGAATGGCATTTCCCATGCAACAAACCCAGAGCCTGATAACAGTGTTGTAAATACATAAGTGTACTTCTTACCTCTGTATTCCAATACAAAAATTGGGAACTCAAATTTCCATCTAATACTGTTTTTCATTTATAAAGTCTTCCTCAATTACACATCTAGATTCAACTATTAAAACTGTTTTTTGGAATCAGATAGGCAATTTATAATTCTGCCAAAATAAACACTTATTTCTCCATACAAAGACATGCCTCTTAGTTCTAAATGTGTAGTGTTCCTGTACAGAAAGTTTCAAGCTTGTAGGGCTCCATGAACAGCCACAAATCTGTATGTGTGTGCACATTTGTAGGAATGTCAAAAGTTTTATTTACGCTTCCAGACTGTGAGTATTACTATTCCCCTCCTGTAGGTAGTGAAAAGAAGGGGTGAGCTTTTACACACCGTTACCCAGGGTTGCTCTAGAACTGCTGAGCAGATGAGTGGCCCCAGACTGCTCGCGCTATACCTGAATGTAGATCTGTGCTATCTTCAGAATCACATTAGTACCAATTAACCAATTCCAGCATATAAACAATCTTCGGTGTATTTCTCGATACTAGCCATATGCTAATCTACCATACTGCTCCGTGTTAATTACAGCCTCATTGAGGCAACTGGTTTGCGGAGAGGCTGGGAGATTCAATTTCACTTAGTGGTCTGCATAGGCGTTCCCTCTTAGCCGCCTATGCCTGGCAGCCAAGTGCTTGAGTGCAGGCTGTCAGCTATGCTGACCTTGACGAACTCATACCATTGACCTCTGTTTCCCTATCTTCAGTGACGTATCTTGTTTCCTCTGTGATTACGCTAACAAAGGACTTTAGGTTCTCACACTTAAAGACTTGCATACCTGATCTGGCCTTTGCTGCTATATGGGGCCCATGAACCACTATTTCTGTATGATGGTGCATGTTACCAAAATAAATGTCCTTAAATTAGCCAGTTCAGTTACTCGGAGCAATCTGCCTGCAGCAGCGGAGAGCCTGATGTAGAGTAGTTATGCTACTTTTGTGTGGGTTTTTCTTTTGAGAGAGAATGTGCTTTTTAGAGGTTAATAATTATCTAGTTGTATAGTTAATATTAGATCCTTCTCAATATGTTAATGGAAAGTCATTATTGTAATATATTTTTCAATGAAAATGGGATCTTTCAGGAGATACAGGTCTTGGTCCAGCAATGGCATAGCAATAAGTCATCATCTGTTCACGTGCTGCTAGTTGTATCGTAGGGATGCCAACTCTCAATTTACTCTATCCCAGCTCTACTCCCACGTTCAGGGTTTATTTGAGGGTTTTGTGTCCTAGTGACTCTAACAACTCAGCCGTGTTACCACTGTGCAAATGGAAGCATGGTGGCCTACATTTCAACAGTGATTAGTGAGACAGCTCGACCCACTTGAAACACTCTAAGCAGCCCTGCTTTTCATAAAGCTTTGAGCACTTGTCCACCAGTGGATCTCGGCGATGGCCCAAGCTGGAAATGTAAAATTGCTGGATCATTTTGGAGAATTTGATACAGACTATTTAAATTGTGTTTGACGTTTGGTTGTTTTCCATTTGTGCCTGGATATGTCATGGTTCAGTGTAGTGGGTCAGTCTGTGTTTCATTAAATATTAATGGTGAAAATCATTCATGCTCATTTAGAGGGCAATACTGTTCTGTTAATGGATGGAAAATTGCCTGGAAGACTGCTGATAAAGGTGCAAAGGCAACTGGTACTGAATCATTTATGGTGGGTGCAGTTTTTGAACTGTCCTAAAGAAGGGGTGGGTTTTGTGAGGAGGTAAAAAGTCTGGGAAAACAGGAAGGTACCCTAAGAAATATTTGTGCACCTGCCAAATGAATTGATAGGCCTTTTCTGTCCTGCACTTTAAGAGTCATCACACTGAAATGGTTTTCCAAAATCTGCCAGTCTGATCTTCCCCAGTAAAACCACTGCTCTGAATCTACTTCAAGAAATGCTGCACCTCAATGAAACCTTGCATTGCCCTGGCGCATGCAAGCACAGCTCAGTATCCTTCTCATTGTGCCCAGTTCCCTGCCTGGTAAATCTTGTTGTTCTGCTTGCCTGGCAAGGTTACTTGAGCAATTCAAGAAAAGCAGCTATCTCTCGTGTTTTCTGCTGCATTTAGCATGTTTGTACTGCTTGGATCGCGCAGTACGAGTGCTTCCTAACAGTATTATATTTTTCAGTTCCTCTAGCAGCTCCTAGAGCATCCAAAGGTCTTCCCGAGATTTTACAGATTTTTACCTCTTTTAGCCATCCATACAACACCAGAGACTCTGCTAATAAACCCATCCGAGGAAAGATAAGACAATGTGCATCCTGTATGATTAATAGCATCCAGGAAGGTGGAGGAGTATGTTTATACCAGAATTTCCGACTGTCTGTTTAATATGAAAATTTGTTGTCAGATGATTTAGAATTGTTAGCAGTTAATATTAATGATGTGCTCTTTTGTATTACTTGTACATGCTCCATTTTGTATTCGTGTGTAGGGTAGCACCCAGGCTTCCTGTAGTTTTGATAAACAATAACCTACTCATAAATCACATGATTTGGATTTCTAAAGAGTCTCTTTATGTTGTGACTTCACTGAACCCAAGTGTCTTTGCCTGTGAAAAAGCTGGAAGTCAGAACAAGGGCTGACACGTAAGGATTTGGTTTGATACAGACCCTTAACTTTTGCGAGGTCTTGGCTTGTAGGAGCTTGTATGGTTATGGATTTCTTATAAATCAGTGACTTCGAATAAATAGGGTACTGCTCCACAAACTCTGATGGGCTTCAAGAAGATCCAAAATAGAGGATTTGATTATGAAAAGTATTTTGAGAAATGCAAGGTATGCTTGTTTCCTCTTCTGCTTACTTAAAACGAACAAACAAACAAATAAATAAGTAAATCTCTGTGACTCTGATTAGCAAAATCATTCTGGATGTAGTCATAAATCTCCTGGCCTACAAAAGCAGCAGTTCAGAATTGTATCCATAGCAACCCATGTAGCAAGAAATGAAATCTGATATGAATAGTCTCGTACAGAAGAGCCGTATGCGAGTCACACACTCTCTGAAGCAGAGTAGTTGAAAACAAGAGAAAACAAGATGCATTTTCTTTTACTTGTTGCTTCTTTCCAAGTATTTTTGCCGTGCCCCATTTCATGAATAAAATGGGCTGACAAATCAGCTATTATTCCATTGCCTTCAGCTATTCGGACCCAGGCCAATGGCCAGTAGAGAGGCTGAGAAACAAGCGTAAGCTTTGCCAGCACTTGAGCTAATAAATGAACTCAGCTCACAGCTGCATCTACGAGCTGCTTATGTTCCCCTGGTTAATGTCAACCTTGTTTCCCCTTCCAGCGACATGGAGGTTTTGTGTGTGCAGAGATAAAACCAGCGAGTGGTCGATAGTTCCTAAGGGAACAGAAATATTTCTGAGTGCTAGAGGGTCATGTTCACTAGAACGGCCAAAAACAGAGAAAGGAAACTCAGTGAAAAGCCGAATGACCTCACCCAGTCTCTTCCTGCAGAATTCCTAGGAGACAGTAGGTTCTGAAAATCACTTATCAAAACCAGACGTCAGAGAAATAGCCAAGGCATACCCCAGAATTCCTGTGAGAGGACACAAAAGTTCAGGCATTTCTCAGACAACTGAAGTGGATGTTGGCTGCCCTGCTGGGGAGGAGCCCTTTATATCCTACACTGAAATGGCCTTTGATGGATGAGTGTGTGTGTGGGGGTCCTACTGTACATAAATGCACGCAGATGCTGATACCACCATCAGCAACTGAAAGAAAAAGAGCCTGGAGTCGCTGTTAGGTTGGTACATTTGCGTATTCTAATATTAATAACGCCAAACACAAGCTGACACCAGTGAATTGTTGGAGGGAACACAATACTTCTTTGATGTACTAACAGCTGCACCATGCTTTGATGTCTCTAGAAAGCTGTATGTGTGTCAGAACCTTTTCTTAATGGTGAATTTTCACTGCCTTCCCTGGAACATCAGCCTCTTGATTCTTTTCTAGACATCCTGTAAGATGATTTTTCAATTAGTTAACGCTTTCGGAGCTGCTGATTAGAAGACACAGTGATTCATGAAAAGGCACTTAATTTTTCAAACTAGTTATGCTTTTCCTTTTATTTTTTTTTGGCTGGTTGCTAGGTATTTTCTGTAAATGGTCTTTATTTACACCATCTCTGGATGCTGCAGTGTGAAACATAATTTTGCATGCCGTGTGGTGTCAGCTTGTGATAAATGGAAACCATTGTTGCTTCTGTAGGAAGCAGTGGCAGCCAAGAGGGACAATTTGCTGCAGTCCACAGGAATGCAAAAATAATATGTCACTGCTCTACACAGCTAATGAAGACGAACCTTAGAGCAAGCCTTTTTGAGGGAGAGGAGAATGCCTTTGCACAAGATTTAAATCTCCAATTTTTTTCATATTAGACCACATAAAACAAGAAAACAGCTAATTTTCTCTAAGACTTCATACTAGAAGAAAACAATTGTTCAAGAGACTTGAAGGACAAGTATTATTAAGAATATTTCTGCAGTATTTTTCCCTGTAATTTTCACCGGTGTTCCCAAAAGATATTCTCCTGTGTGCTTGTGTTGGAGGGACTCAACAATTTAACTCAAAAATTTAACTTGCAGATATTCACAAGCCACAAAAGGATGAAGTTGTTGCCTGCAGTTCTCAAACTGGCCCCTCTTACATGCTGCAGTGCACTTCACTACAGTAAAAGTAATGAAGAATCAACTGTCAGCTTTCTAATTCAAGACTTACTTCTCCTAACTATATATCATAGTTCACAAAGGACTGTTCACAAAGGTTTGTGGTGATAGGACGAGGGGCAATGGGTATAAACTGAAGAGGCACAGATTTAGGCTAGACATAAGGAAGAATTTCTTCACCATGAGAGTGGTGAGGCACTGGCACAGGTTGCCCAGGGAAGCTGTGGCTGCTCCATCCCTGGCGGTGTTCATGGCCAGGTTGGATGAGGCCTTGGGCAGCCTGATCTACTGGGAGGTGACCCTGCCCATGGCAGGGGGGTTGGAACTGGATGAGCTTTAAGGTCCCTTCCAACCCCAACTATTCTGTGATACTATGATCCTATGATATCATCCTATTAGGCTTACATGCCTTCTCAATTTTCTGACTGGTAGCAAAATAGGAAAATAATCCTTGAACATCTTGGGGTAAAGTACTTGAGATAGTGTTTACTTAGTGGTTTAGACCCTGTGTTATAACCAAAATGAAAACACACCTTTATAAAACATGCAGTCATAATTCTTCGTTTTTCTTCTGTTAACAGAAAAATGTATGAAACTGCTCTAATTTAGCCTTCCATTCTACAAGCTCAGCTTCTGTTGGTATCAGTGGAAACAGCAGTAGTTTGCTAGCTGCACCTCTTCAGCTTCTACCATCTTTGCTCAATTATCAATAGTAAATTGATATTTGTAGATACAGGTCTCACCAAAATGTCCAGGTCTGTATCTGTTATAATATATAGGGGGTCTTCTGGATCCTCTACATTACAACTTTTCATCTCTTGTAATGAGCTGTAAGTTTTTAAAGTTACTTGATGAGGTGTGGGGAGTGGAAGAGAGAGTAAAATAAATAAAATAAATAAGAACTACAACACTCTGTATAAACAGCAGTGCAGATATTAGGTATAAGGAGTCAGTCCTGGAGTTAATTACAGTCTTTTGAGACATCTATACAGTATAATATGTTCTAAATGAACCTACAATATCAGACCCCAGTAGTCAGCACAGTTAAGATATGAACACCTCAGTAAAACTATTGGACAATCTCTGTAAGTTCAGTTCTTCCTGCAGTCAGAGAACACACCAAGGATATTCCAGACACTTAGTTAAACAACTTATTGGCTAGAGGCGAAAACAGTGCTGCATCCATGGCACTCTTGCATACTTCCTCTGGATAGGCTTTTTCCCATGAAGTAGCAGAAGCCCAGCATAAGTTTTCCAAATTACAATTTTAAGCAAGATGTCATAAAGCAACAAAATGTGAAAATTGAAATTGATGGAAGAGCAAGTAAGCACGATAAAGAGGATGTTGCCATTCAATTTAATGTCTTTTCAGTCTTCTGAATGCCTAGAGCATCTTTGCTAACCGACTTCAATTTAGTTGCTTCAGAAGCACCTTGACGTTAATCCTGGACTGTCTTATTTGTAGTCCTGTGCAAGCAACACATAGTGCACATCAACTGTGTTCTCTAAAGTAAAACTACGTAAGTATTTTCCTGTCCAATACAGAGTTTCCTGGAACCTCTCTCAATGCCAGCTCACCTTCCTGAATAAATTAAATCTATATTCTCCAAATAGAGCAAATAGAAGCACAGATATTATTATTTTAAATAATGAAGAAATGTCTGTTACAGGATAAAAGGGCACTTACATGACAAATTAAATCAGAAAATTTTATTGCCACAGGATGGCCATTACACGTGTACATTATTCAGTTTTACTGAGAAAGTATAATGATGCTCATTAAAATCAAGGAAAGTCAGTGTCACTTGAAAAAGAAGTTGGATTATTAATCCATATCCTCAAAGCAGGAGTCTGAAGGAACTTACATTCTTGGATTTAAAATTACCTAAAGAATCAGCAGGTGCTGTGGGCAAGCTCAGAGTTAAGTTTCCTTCATTATGATGAGAAGGTTTTGAAAATGGATAATCTCTATGATTATTGCTCCTATTCCAATAGAAATGGTCAGACGGCCTAAATCCACACAAGCATGACTGGTTTCTACTTGTGAGTAACATCGTTACTCATGGCTTACATGAGTAAATGTTTCCAGGCTCTGATTCATATTCCCTAAAAGCATTACATGTTGCGTAGTTTATTTCTTACACAGTAGTTTAATTCATATGTTAATCAGACTGTAAATACACAGTCCTGCCTGGTACCACACCAGTATACTTGTACTTTAATCTTTATTTGGTGACTTCTCCTCAATATTAGTTCTACTTTTTGAAGATATTTCGTTTGTTCTGAGCTTCTCTGGTGAATTCATAGCAACTGTACAGGCTGCCTGATTGTGTCCCTCTGCTGTGCACTCTGGAAGATCTGTTATCCAAGGATATTTATTTTCTCTGCTTTCTAAGCTTGTCACTTTAACAGATTTGTTGTTTCATTGATGACACAGTTTATTTCCATTGAGCATTAGTGAAAGCATTTCATTAATCATTGTACAAGTGAAGAAATCACATTTCCATTTAATTTGATCTTATTATGAATCTACATTTCTATTCTAGAAGAGAAACTTTCTCTTCTATCAGTGACATCATCAAGTGATATAACACAGAGAACCTTTCTGTCATGGAAGGAAAAAAATCTGATATAAATCTTCCTCATTCTTTCTTGTTCCTTTTGCCTCTCCAGATACACACAATTAAGGCTAATCGCCTGTAATCTGTGGTGCCCAGGACCTCTAGTCCTCATCTGGGGCTTCATTGTGCCTGTATGGTGGAACAGAGTAGTTTACTGCTGTAAGGTGTTCACACCACTAGGTTTGACAGAAGACTATATAGAAGTTGGACAGGAATCAAGATATTTGCTCCTTGCACAATCCCAGTGAGCAGGTTGCTTCTCAAGCCATGGAAACAGTCTTCATGAGTTGTTCCCAGGCAGCAAATTTCAGTCCAGAAGGAAGCTGCAGTGGAGGAATTTTGTAGGAGAGCTCTAGCAGAAGGCTCCGAAGCCTCCTCTCTCAGATTTTGGCATGAATGTGGGCTATTATTAGGAAATAAATTCAATGTGGAAGAGATGAGACTTGCTTTCTCTCTGTCTCTTTTTTTTTTTTTTTTAATATCAGAGATTTTGTGATCCAGAGACTAAAAAAAAATATGGTAAAACCTTTGAAATGTGCTGGCATTTTAGGACTTTGTGTAGTGGATACTCAAACCAGAAGCTCCCTGTATTGCTGTCCAGAATGTGCACTTGAGTCTTCAGAATGTTTACTGACTTTTTGTGACATTTGAATGTACTGTTAGGAGCTCAGTCATGAGGGATTTCTTTAGAAGCTCTGCTACTCGCTGTGCCTGGTCATTGATCTGTGAGCTGTAAAAAATACTCCAAGGCAACAACGAGAGGATAGAAGCAGTTACGGTCTCACAGGTCACCAACCCCATCTACAACCACCCATGCTGGCATGGTGAGGAAACGCAGATTATCCCCCATCCCAAAAGGCTTCTACCCTGGGGTGAGAGAATTCATCCACAGAAGAGGTTAGACAGTGCTCCCGCTGCTGTTCTCCCTGTGGTGTGAGTGGAGTCTGGGCTTCTCTTGTGCTGCTTTCATGAGACAAAAGGAAGGAAGAAGTGAGCGAGTGTTGGGCTGGGATTCAAGCTTCACTCTGCTGCACTCTGTAGTCTTTCATTTGTCAGGTCTTTAATGTTAACGCTGTGTCTGAATGTCAGAGTGTCTGATTAGGCCTGGAGAACTGTATCTGTCTAAATCAGGCGTAAGTGTTGAGCGATATTAAAAAAATGATGAGATAAAGGAGAATTGGTGGCTGCATTTGTTGCTTCCACCCTCCTCTCTTCCTGACCATCCTCTGCAGTGAAATTCATTGTGGAGAGAAGCCTAAAATCCAGTTGGCCCAGCTATGATCTGTATTGCTTAACCTTTGTAAACCAGACAGATTGCACTGCCTTTTGCTGTTGACACAGATCCTATTAGCAGAGTAACAGCTCAGAATGTGTAGTGTAGTGCCCGAGAGAATTTTTCTCTTTTAAGAGATGCACTAGCAGCCTTTGTAATCCTGCTGTAGAAGTGTTCTTGCACTAATACAGACTACCAGCACTAAGAAACTCTCTGTCCTGTGTCTGGGTGGTGGAAAACAGCAGAATCTTGCAGTGAACTCAGCCTACAACTGGAACAGTCCAGCATAAAATGGCAAAGCTGATGGCTGGATCTTCTTGCAGTTTCTGGCCGTAGTGTTTACTCCATAACACACTCTTCCTTCCCAGGCAGTAAGAAGCTCTTGTCAATGTTGTTCTCCACGGTATTTTTGAACGTAAAAATATAAGAGGAGCTTCAGGGAAGATGAATCTTTTTCTACCTCTAGAGATATGGTTCAGGATGGTGGGTAGGAATTAGGTATCTGGACACATATACATGTTGTTAGGAGCTCAGTCATGAGGAATGCCGTTAGAAACTATCTACCCAGTGTATCTGGGTCATTTCTCTTCTGCTTAGCGACATGAGCTACCGGTCTATCTGCACACCTGGATGGGCAAAGCTCTGTTGAGTTGGACATTCTTGAGAAGAAACATGTGAGAATATGCCCCAGTTGTGCAGGAAATCCCTTTCTATTAATAGAGAAGTTGAACATGGCATTATTCCAGACTTCGGCATTTGCATTGTGGGATGAAGACAATGAAGGATTAGACATATTACTGTCTCTATGGCACTGACTTAGCAGAGCTTGTGAGATTTAATCTGTATGGTTGGGGTAGTGAATTTCTGAAACCTCTGACAATTAATCAACCGTTGTAATTACAATAGATTAGTCTGTCACTGATCAGCCTAAAATGTTGTGTTGCACTCAGCTGACTGTTGCTTCATGAGGACATTTCTGCTTCTAGTCCAGTGGCAAGTTTGTCAAATCTGTCCTTCTGTAATGTGAATGCCAAAATAGCTGAAATACATAACATTACGACTTATTATCAGGTGCTACAGCCAGTCATAGGCTGGTAATGGGATCCTGCCCAAGGCTTTGATTCACAAAACCACAGCAGTGACAGGCTGCTACATGCATCTAGTGGTACAGCTTCACTTCTCTTCTATGCATGGCTACTTGTGAAGAGCAGTGAAGCAGCCTGAGGTGGCAGTATTATAGCACTATGTTGAGCTGTCATTTTACATGTCACCTTAAGCAGTAATACCCTCACCTTTCTGTGATGTGTGGCATTATCTGTGTGCATTGTGGCAGTGGATGGTCGGCATGTTTAATAAAGCGGCAGCTACAGGTAGGAACAGAATACACTTTAGAATCAAAATCACTTGCAATGTACCACCAAGTCCTTTCCAGTCAATCTTTAGTTGTAGGGTGGGGTCGAAGTCAATGGAAATGCTGCCATAGGCTTTAATGGTAGTCAGATCTGGTCCCATAATGGCACTTTATGTTCTAATTGTCTCAGAGGACTGTGGCTTTCATCTAGTGCAAGTTAATGAAATTGCTAAGTCAGTGGTTCCAGTCTAACAAAAGGAATGGAGGCTCAGTTCAATACACATATTTCCCGTTTGTAGTAAGTAATGGAAGCAGGACAAAACTGCAGTCTGAAAAAGAACACAGCCCTGTCGTTGCATTTCTTTGGCACAAATCAGTGGGGATTAAGCTGTGACCCATGGAAGTTCCTACTAGAACTCTTCTATGAATACAACTGCTGTCACTGCACATGGGAGGGGAAGTGGTTTGTGCAACCACAGAGTGTCTGTGGAACACTGTGGTTCTGACCACGAGTGAAAGTGGGGAATATGTGACATGGAGTAAGTAAATGCCAAATGTAGTGGCTATTGAACATAAAAGGGCCAAAATGTGTAAAGTTTACTCTAGGAAGTCATTCTGTTGAGAAAGTACTGGTGTCTGATCACTATCCTGAGCAAGATTTTATTTAAATTTAACGGTAACTAAGGAAGGAAATTTATGGGAGCTCTGTGGGTGGTCTAGAACCCCTTCATAGCACAGCTCAATGTAATTATGCCTGTGCCCTCCCCCTTGCCTCCAATCCCCCTCAATTTGTCCTGTAAAAAGGACATTTTTCAGGGTGAAGCTATTTGTCAGTACTTGAGAGAAGACGAGAGCAATGGAATCATTACAAAAATACTAATCTTTGTTTAATTTTTAATGACACAGAAGAACATGAAGTTCATAGAAGCCAAGAAGCGGTTAAGAAGCTGCCTCGTGGTCAGAGAAGGTGAGTATTGTACATAGGCTTGGCACAGATCTTCTCATTCACGTTCATATTAATCTCTCCCTGTTCCTTCCTCCCTCCCTAGACTGCCTTGAAACAGCTTAGACAGTAGAATGTCTCTGGAGGTGTGTGTGTCTCTGCTGCTCTGTGCTTGTTCCTTCACAGAGAATAATATAGAGAAAAGAGTAAAACATTTATTCCCTGCAAATGACAGTTGAAACTTTAAAAAAATGGCAAGGTAGAATGTGGGCAATTCGAGCAGCATTCACTTCTCTGCTGAGTATCCAAATGGCGCTTGATAGGAGAATACCTCAACACCTTCCTTGCATTTTTGAATCTGCCAAAACTCCAACGAGCTCTCTTCAGCCCTCTGCAAGTGTATGTAATGCACACAAATGCCCAGAAAACGTCTTTTGGAATCAAAACTGCTTTCCGTGATAAACAATGGCTATTGATTTGAACTGAAGAGATTTGGCTTGAGAGGTATGGCTTAGCCCATTCTCAGCATTTGGCGGGTGTAACAGAACTGCTGTTCAGTGAAATGGCTTTGCTTGACATCGTTTCACATCATGTTCAGGAGTCTTATCACACAGACAGCTAAATTACCTTCAGATGTTCATTTGTTCATTGTCTGGGGTTCCTGCATTACTGTGATGAGTTCTACCACATGGAATGAAATCTAATGAACAAAAATTAAGGCCCCCTTCCTGTGACACTGCTACGTGTTGGTACAATGCCTGCTGACGGGTGGTTTACAGTACTGTAGTGGGAGGTATAAGTGTTGTTCAATTAGAAAAAACACCCCAAACACTTCCAGACTGTTTTAATGTGAACTTGTAGACTCATTCATTTTTCAAGCAAAGCATCAAAATCAGTCTAGCCACTCAAAATTACAGAAAAAGACTTTTGTTTAAATAATTAATAGTGAATGATTTTATAATGCTTTTTGCATATTTCAGATGCTTTACAAAACAATAAACCATTTTCACCTAGCAATTGCTATTCTTCCTATTGAAATTGGTCAATACACCATGCCTTTACATGATTTATATTAGCCTTATATGTTAACATTGCAAAGGCGAGATATCCTGATGGTAGCATCATAACTTGTACCTCTAGGGTGATTGATTTCTGAGGCCATTGGAATCAAATGGGTTTGGAAGTTTTGGTTCTCCCAAACAGAAAGAGCAGAAAGAAGGAGGTTGCTAGAACAGAATGATGGGCATCTGGCTTTAGGCATTCAGCTAGGACTCAGAAGACTGGGGTTTGATTCCTAGCTCTGAACTCCTCCATCCGCACAGTAACTATGAGCGAGTCAATTTTTGAGCATCAGCACCTCCTCTATAAGGATGATGCTTTCCTACTTCACAGGGAGCTTGAAAGCTTGTAATGAACTTAAGGTACCTAGACGCTATGATAATGGTGGGACTATTACTCGATCGACTGTGCCAGCCATGCTTAGCTTTAATTAGCTGTACTGTGAATCTGCTGATGTGCTAAAATGTTAAATAGAGCCAAAATCTAAATCTCAGGAAATGTCTTTGAATATTCTAACACTCATCTAAAATACCGCCTCCTGATCTCCTAGGTTACAGGAGCTTATGTGACTAATTGGTCAATGAGTCTGCAGCACCAGTGATGACATGGATGAGGCTAGAGTGTAGCAATTACAGCTTAAGAGGCTTTGTAAAGAATTCTGTGAGAATGGACAGTTGGGCGTGTATACAGAGGATTTAATAAAAGTCTAATAAAGATTCCTATGTTTGTGCACACAGACCTATTGTCTAACGAGTTCCTCTGAAGAGGAGACTCGGGCTGCAGGATTACTGTAAGAACCATATTTGGTAAATCACGGCTTTTCTGTGGCTGAATCACTGGTACAAAACAAATCTTTTGGAGAAGCGAACTTTGCTTGTTTTGTGCACACCTCTCATACACATGCCTGCACCTTTACATGCTCCAGAATTCATCCTTTGAGCAGAGCAGGTATAGATCCTGTAAATTGCCTTGATGCTTCCTTGGTAGCAAGGAAAAAAGTGAGTCAGCTAATTGAGCTTGAAAAACATTTTAATCCTATTGCAGCACATAAAGTATCATCTTTTTTGTTTTTCTTTCAATAATGCTGGTTCGTGCACTATTAGCAGATGTTAAGAAATACGTCTGTAAGCAGTCTGTCAAATCTAAAAAAAACATGGCTCTCCAATAGATAAATGAGTATTGTGTTTTGCAGTCTCTGTCACTATAGGGCTTCCAATTTGCTTCATCTGTGCCTTGTTTTATTGCCATTTTTACAGACTTTCACACACATGCCAATATGTTTAGGAATGTTTTTTCCTCATATGCTTAACCCTGTAGCAAAGATCTGGACTGGAAGCAGCATGCACCAACAAAACAATGTGTTGTTTTCTCCATGTGAGACAATACATTCAGAAAGAGAACAGCAGCCCTCTTGCTTCATTAAAACCGAAACATTTAAGAGACAGATTTGGCTAGCAAGGCCTCGTTACTGAAGATGGCTCTTCAGTAAAGGTTTGGGTAGAATTCTTGGTGTCAAAAGCTTTCTGCCTGTAGGGTTTTTGGCATAGGACTCTCCTATGACCTTGCAGGACTGCCCGTTGCCTGTGGAGAGACAAGTCAGTGAGTTCATTATTGCAGGGATTTCATAGTAAAACTCCCTTAGTACCTATGACTGTTTCATGCGTGCTGTGGGAACTCTGAAGTTGTTTGCTTTCCAGTGCTCCTGCACTTCCATTCATTATGACCTTCAAAGGACAAACAGCCAAAGTTAGATTGTTACGTTATACAAAGGCCTGTTCCCCTGGCAGACTCTGTGCCGCAGGTTGGTCAGCCACTTCACTGGCCTCACATCCTCCACCTTCCTAATAGCTTTGTAAGCGTAACCCAGCAATAGGGACAGTCTGTGGCAGGGCAGTGAAATCCGGCTGTTTTAATTACCACCACATTCCCTAGTAGTCTGCAGAAACAGGGGCATGCAGGTAATGGGTATTTTATTTCAGTACTTTGTGCATATTGAGCAATATATTTCCCTACTTAGGTGTCAGAGCTTGAAAGGACGATCCATTTTTAATAAGCTATACCACGCATAGCTAATGTAGAAATTTAATTTTAGATACAGATTTTGGCTTTGTGCATTAGGGAGCCGTGTGAATCGCTGCTGTGAGTTAGGATGACTCAAAAAACGTGGTGTTCAGTGGCGGCTTAAAGACTCAGGCACACAGGTGAAGGTGGTCCTCCTGATGCCTGAGTCCCAGCTGATTGATATTGTCAAGTAGAAGCTGCTACATCCATAACATAACATAACAGTTTGTTCTGGCTGGCCCATTCCAAAGCCTCTTAAAGGCTCAGTTCCCTGCAAAGATTAAAAAGAAATAATTTCAAAGTGGTACTAGCTCAGCTAACAAGCAAAGGAGCAAGGAACTCGAGCTAGAGAGCTGTAGTGTTGCATTGCTAATGGTATCTAGTATTTAGATTGCTTGTTCTTGCAACGCTGTGGGTGCCCAGCACTACCTACTGAGGACTGGGTTCTTAGAATCCTTCCCAAAGATCAATGCTGCAGTACCACTGCTGTATTGAAATGTGGTGCTTCTCTAGCCAAGAATCCAGCCTGTTTGGCCAAGTCCTCAACCCAGCTGATCTTAATGTTCTGGTGGTACAAAGCTTGCATAAAGCTGGCCTAGGGGTCTGAAGGAGTAATTCCATTTCACTGATGAGCAGTGATCTCAGTTCTACCCGCCTGTATGATAATTTAAGTCTGCTATGATCACAGTACTGTTAGTGCCTTCCAGAATGTTCTAGGGTATAGATATAAGAACTCAAACTTTCTGTCAAGCCAGACAGAGAGAGAGAAATGCAGTAATAGGAATTTTCCCCAGCTTCATTTCCTGCTGTATCACACTTCTTTACCTGTTTTACTCACTGCAAAATGACAGTTCCTCAATTCTCCTTCCACGCTCTGCACTGCTAGTTTGAGGTGCAGTGTAGACTTCACTTTGTTTCTCATAATTCTGTCTTGATTTTATTTTTTGTATTATTTTTCAGCAGTCAAGGAGAACTCTTAAGGCACTACACTTACACTGATTGCACGTGGCAGACCAATGCCACCAAGGCCTTTGTGCCCCAGGAAATCACCAAGGCCCTTTATGGCTGGGGAGTCTATTAATCTAGAAGCAGCCTTTTGTAATGTTCTCCTTCCCCTGCCAGTTGTTTGCTCATGCATCGACAATGAGGAGCAATTGAAGGTGAGCTTACTCTTGCACTTGTAGCATATGAAAATTAAAGAGCTGTGCTTCCAAGTGCTTCCAAGAATTGTACTCTCTTTTCTCAAACCAAAGAGAAAAGAAAGACCTGAGCAAAGTGCAGCAGGAGATATAATATGAAGCTCATTCAACTAATGCAATTAAATACAGAAATTCATGAGATCAAAGGGCACCTGGGTAAATTAAAAGAAAAGCCTACGTGGAGTGGATCCATCTCTTGAGCAGCTTCATGCAGATTAGAATGATGTGAAACCTTATCAATCAAGGCAAAGATGAATATGGCTGGGAATGAACCACTGATCAGAGTGCACTTCTGATTTGAATTCAACAAAGGGTAAAAACTGTGATGCAGACCTACATCAGTGAAATGGAGCGGTAGCTTTCTTAGGCCTTATGAAAAACTACTGTCTTTCCATTGACATAGAATGATGCTGAGTTGGGGTGAGGTGGTGTCCACAAGATGTATGTCACCAACTTAGACAGACAGGAGGACCACAAGAGGCTTGTGGTACAGTGCAGCTGGGAGACGGGAGAGGCAAGTCAACATTGTGGGTACCTGGGTGAGTACAGGCAGTGGTGAGTAAGAAACTTCCAGCAGAACTGAGAGTAATCAAAGCAAGCAGAGAGAGTGAAATGTCCAGAAAGGGACAGCACATTCCTGGGAGCATTATAGCAAAGACGCTGAGACAGACTCAAACCTGAAATAAGTGAGAGTGACTCACGTGGACTTCAGTGGGAGCTGAAGCTGTTCAGACTTGTGTGGAGATTAGTCCAGTTTAGCATGAATTGTTTTCCAAGGTATGGACGAGAGCTTCTCTATTTGTCCAACGAGTGTTTTTCTTTGCAAGAAGCCCCTTGTTCCAGTTCTTGAGATTTCCCACAATGCCAGCTGAGTTCAAGGCACTTCAGCATCTGTAAGGCACCACTCCTGAGTGTCAAGGACATAAGGATCTGAGGGCAATAAGCAGAGTTTAGAGGAACAACACATACTTGAGTTTGTTATTGTAAATTATCCCCTATCCTTCCTACAACACAAGTTGCCAATCCGTACAGGTACATCTGCGGGTTAAACACGTCTGTAATAATTGAGTGTTTATGCCCTGCTTTGTTAAGCCCTCTACTTGTTCAAAAGTCAGTGGGGATAACTAATAGATCCTGGAGCCAAGTGAGATGATTGTATACTCATTTACATTTCAATGCCCGCATTGCTCTTCCAGTTCACAGCTCTTTTATGTCAGTGTTGATAATATCTGGGCACTAAGAACAAAGTGACAGATCTAAAGGCATACTGTGCTAAGTTCTTTCTGTGGCAATTAAAAATCACAGCACTTTGAATTACATGGAACCCTTGAAAGCCTTATCTTCAGAGCTGGGAAGCTCAGAGGCCACTGAACACTGACAGCCTTGCCCTGGTCTCAATCTCCACATTTGCTATCCCTTTTGCCTTCTTAAAGGGAGTGTTGTAAAATGTGTGTGCGCAGTGGTCTCAGTGGTACAGCCTCTGGTACTACACAAAGGAAACATCTGTCTTGGTCATACCATGAGTAGTCCGAGTGCTTAAATGACAGGTCTGTGCTGACTATCAGTCTTCATTAATAATAAGTAGAGATTCCCATGCAAGGAGTGGGAAAGTTAAGATTGGTGAAACTTTATGAAATTGAGGTAAGTTGGTTACTAGGGCTTACTGCTAATTTTAGACAGCTTAATTTTCAGCTTTTGGCTAGGCCTTTAATGGTATCAAAGGAGCTGTGTATTCATACCAACATCCATAGCCTTCAAAGCCTATAGAACAATGTTACTCATTCTGTTCTGATGAGTAAGGGGTCACTTCATCACTGAACGGTGCTGCAGAGCTTGCAAGCGGCTGTGCACCTCTGTGGTGATCCCTCTGGAAGTCAGCGCAGACACACTGCAGACGCATAACATACAAATGCATTTCCATGTGATGACAAGACATCTCACTGCAATTACTTTGGTAGGACTAAGTGGAATTTGGGAGGCTCCAAGCAGTCAGGAAAGAGACAGAGACAATAGGGTGTGGAGAGCTGTTAGCCACTTCTGCACTGTTTGTTGCATGACCGTGACTGTGTGATTTATTGTGCCTAAATCTGAGTGCAGGATATAGGATTCCAGGACAGCAACATATGGGGCTAGAAAGAGCCTTAGATAGATCCAGATCCACTGAGGACATTCGTATTGCATGTCCTCATGCAACAGAGCCCACACACTGTTCCACCTTTAAATTACAAACAAAAGGCCTGTTTTTAATTGCTGGGCCATTTTTCCACCAACTTGGCTGTTTCTTAGCATAGCCATAGTTTTTTTGCTCACCTGGCTGCTCATGGGTTAAATCTCATTTTCACTCATTTCTTTCTCTTATGACTGTAAGAATAACTCAGTCTTCTCTATTAGACAATTCTTGGAAATTAATTGCAGGTTTATTAGCTTGCTCAGAAGGGTTCGTTGTTTGCACAGCTGAGCTGTGTATCTCAGGAGAAGATAAATAAATGTTCTCGTCCTAGGAAATGTCAGTGACAGACTTTCACGCTTAGCAATCAGTTTACATTGGTACTTTTCAGAAGAGGGAAGGCAAGACATTTGGTTTTGGTTAAGGAAAATGCTTCCTAGCATCAATGGAGGTGGCTAAAATCAGTTTGATATGAAAGCCACAGGGCTTGGCTTTGAGCAGTGGTAACATATCCAAAAGATCTTGATGTGAGTGAGCATTTCCTAAACAGAGCTGCAAGAAAGTAGAGCATCTGGTGGAATTAATTGCCTGTAATTTTTTTGAGGTAATGACTGGAAGTGAATGACTGCAGCAGAACAGAGATCAGAAGGGTGGGAACAGGTTTTGTTTTTTCAACAAAAGCTGTAACTGGTAAAGCATCTCAAAAATACTCAAAAGAAAAGTGACCTGCAGAGGTTATCTTCAGACACTGACATCTCCCAAAAGCTTCAGTTGCTAAGAAAACATGTTAGAGAAAGTTCAGGTAGTTATGCCAGTAAAAGACATGGACGCATTGTCTGAGACTTCCAATTCCCTTTGCCCAGTAGTTTGTAGATGTCAAAATTGAACTCTTCATACAAAAGTATCTTGCTCTGTGTGTCAGACTTGAGCTGAACTTGATTTTACTACCTTTTTTTGAACTTTCAACTGAGGTCCTTCAGCTCTCTTTCACAACAAATTGAGTCCCATGTTATGTGATTTTTTAAACTGTTGTTCAGGAAGGCAGTTACCACAAATGTGTGGTTTGCCACTTGTGTGAAAATAGCCCAAATTTAGTCATTATAAAAGCTCAGAAAACCTGTAACTCCATCTACCAAGGAGAGAATTTAGTTAGTGTTTGTCAGCTAAGTCAGGGAAGATCTGTTGGTACTGAGCATGTTTTAGTACAGGCCCACCACTGAGCAGACCATTGTGGCAACTCTTCCTCCTTCCTTTTGTCCAAAAAGCTGAATTTGTTACCCAGCACACAAATAGCCCGTCTCACACTCCAAGTTGAGATGTTATTTCAGGGTTATGCAAGTCTGGGTGCTCAGTGGCTTTCCACAAATCAAGCATCCCTGACCGGAGCTTCCACACTCAATTTATTACAAAAGTTACAAAATGAATACATGCGGTGATTCATTAGGGATTCACATATCGTTGTAATAAACTTACACGTGGTTGCATCATACAAGGTTTCTACTGCGCATATTCAGTGAGTCGAGGTCTGCTCCCAAGGATGGGGATCCTTTTGCTTGCAGGTACATTTTTGTATGTATATGAGTGCAGAATGAGATAGTTCGTCTAAGGACACTTTTCCTTTATGTTCCTTTTCCAAATTGGCAGTCTTGGTGACAAGATCTGATTTAATATGTCCTTTGGTTCAAATGTCCAAGACATTCCTTACATCAGAATAAGTGTGCTTCGATATGTTACTTGGTACAAGTTCTACTATTCTATTCAATATAAACCAATGTTAGTCCTTTACTGATTACTATCAAGGAGTTCAGAGTGGTGCACACCCTTTTGAAGCTTTCCTACTGATGGGAAAATACTGTGAGTTCTAAGGTTCAGGGGAACAACATTTTCTGTCCTCTCACTGATTCCCTGTCTGCTCACTGGAAGTGAAAAGAGAAAGCCTTAGGTGGGATATGGAAATAAGCAGGGAAGGAGACCTAATAACAAAAGTAGGTGAGGAACTAACGTGAGGCACAGATACACATGGAGCTGTGATTTAGGGCCAGCGCTAGTTTTCCAGGATGTGTAAAATCTGGACACAAGGTGAGCAGAAGGAAGAATATGGAACTGTGACAGAGAAAGGCAGGAGAGGAATTAGGCTGAAGAGAACCAAGGGAAGGAGCATCTAAAAAACATTAAAATGCTTTCCCACAGAGCTGTGTGTTCCTTAATCTTGGTGCTGCTGTGCCATCAGGAAGTACCCATGAAGCGTATGGCACTGGGTAACTCCCTCTCCTGCTGGGGGCTCAGCCAGACAGCAAAGCATAGCAGTCTTCCAGTGCTGCGCTTGCTGCTACTGAAAGCTTTTCCTGGGATACCACTGAGCATTGTGCCTGTGATTGCTCACAACTGCAACTGATTCACTGATGTAGGGGAGGTACTTGGATATGTGTTGTCCTGGATACAGTTCAAGGTTTGGATGATGTGTGATGAAATAGGACTGGGATGGCTGAAGAAAAACTGCAAGACTGCTTGAGCTCTGGGCAGGGAATGTCCTGATCCAGCGATGACTGGCAGCTTGGGAGCTAAATTGAGGTTGCGTGTATGTTTTCTAAGCAGTTGCTGCTTTCAGGTATCTGAGGTTCATGAAGGGCAGCAAGTAGACAGTCAAGGCAGTTAGAAAGACAAGGCAGTCTGAATCTACTAGTGGAGGGAGGATCTTTTAGGGATGTATCAGGGCAAAGATGAGGGCTGGCGGAGTGAAATCGAGTAGATCAGCATGAATGAAACGGAGAGGTTTCACAGAGACTAGATAAACAGGTAGAGACTGGAAGCCAGAGATTGTGCATTGACTGTGAGGGCTAGGAAGAAGTGGGGTATCTTTAGTTGTGAGTACCAGGAAGAAAAAAAACCCAACTCGCACAAAAACGAAAAGAAAAGAAAAGAAAAGAAAAGAAAAGAAAAGAAAAGAAAAGAAAAGAAAAGAAAAGAAAGAAATGCAGTGTTAGGAGCAGAAAGGCAACCAACAAGCAACATGTAGAAAATGAGAAGAAAGCAGAGTATCTACTCGTTGCTATTGGGGACCGCTTTTCCTGGAGACGGAAAGAAGGCTAGGGCCCAATGGAAAAAATAGTGTGTGATAGTTTGTAGTACAAAGAAGGCTGATTTAACATTGCGCAAGCAGCTCTTCATCTGTGGAGGTGGGAGAGGATGCTGAAATGTTAAATTAAAGCCAGAGGAGTTGTTGGTTTGTTCTGAGGGTTTTTGTGCTTTCAGCAAGGAGGGTAAGTAATTACTGCAACAGTGTAATAGGGTAGGTAATAAATGACTTTCCCTTGGAACCTCTGAGTCTTCTCGGAAGACAAACCTAACCAAGATGTAATCCAGTTTACCCAGAATTTATGGCTGGGAAAGAAAATCATGGTGGGGGACATTGTGGCCTATGTAAGAGGAGCATTCATGTGATTATTCCTAGCTGTGAAGTCTCTGATCCTCTGTGCAATGTGCTTGACCACAACTCTAATGCTGTTCCCTTTAGAGTCAGGTTTACATGTGCATGTGGAGCTGCAGAAAGGAGCAGGAAAGCTTTTACTGGCGTGATGGCAACTGAATCAATTGTACTGGCTCTTGCCTGCTGCCCAGGCATGGCCCAGCAGTGTGAGCATCGGAAAAGCCAGAGGAGGGGTCATTTTAGTAGAACCCAAATCTTCCCTGGAGTTCCAAGGTCAACAGGGACCAGACTATGCTAGAAGATACTTTTGGCTCTGTGCCCCTTAGTCCCGTTTCCAGTGTTCTCTGAGTGAATCGGCTGCTAAAGGGAAGCTGATTCTGACCTTCAGGAATATGCTTGCCCCTTGTGACAAGGAAGTTGTGCAGCCCAGACTTAGGCAGAAATGATGTGACAAAGGAACAGAATAGGATAGGCTGGTGGAAGAGAAGTAAATCTAATTTTTCTCCAAATGTGAGCATTATATTGGAACCTTGAAATATAACTCAATCAATGGAATAATTTTAAAATAATTTGGGAAACCACTGGAAGATCTGCTGCAGAGGGCATGGCTGCCTGTGGTCTCTGAGCAGTAGTGTCACAGCAGGTGTCTGCAAGTGTTTCACCACACTGTACAGGGCCTCTACATGGATCTTATTTTGCAGGCCAATGTGGGTCTCGTGCACGGGTTGCAAGCAGAGTCTGCAATTACCAGCTGAGCCTCCACCATTACAGTGCTGGCTGCTCAGAGATCCACGTCTCCTGAAGCATTTGCAAGGCCTTCTGTGTCTGGATGGCACCGTTCTGCTGCTGGCTGTCATCGTGTAGTTAGAGATACAGAAAATAAGAACCGAATCTGGCCTGTAATGTTCTGTCAATACTAAACTGCCTTATAGATAGAGCTCTGTATTGTTGTGATCTGGTACCAAGTAGGTCGTTCCTGTCCTAGTGTGGATTTCTAACCTGCTCTGCCTGAGTGAATGGTAGGCGGAAGATTTCTGTTATTTATAAAAGCTGCAAATGCATTTGGCAGAAGAATCTCTTCTCTTTTCCTTTATTCCCTTCTCTCTTGTTGCATCCAATTCTCTTCCCCCTCCCTCCCACCCCTGCTGCTTAGGAGCAAGCTGCTCCCAGGAGTGGTCAAGCCACCCCCAGCAGCCTGCAGTGCCGGGAGCCGGGGACCAGGGTGCAGGCAGCTCCCTGCCTGCCTTTGCCCTCTTCCCTCCTGCTGTGCCTGGAGGAGCAAGGAAGAGGGAGTACAGATGGGAAAAGATTCACGCCTTCCAGTCTACAGTCTTGTAGCACAAATAAAGAGCTTGCTTGTGTTTTGGAAAGAGATGGGAAGTCCATAGCTCAGGCTGTGTCTTGGGTGGAGATCTTTTGGCCCTGAGGAGTGGGAAGCTGGCCAGTGGGCTGGGGCCGGATCCAGTGTCCTCTGCTATCTTCTGGCACGGAGGACTCCGCTCCTCCCAGCTCTTGCAGCCAACGTATGCTGCCCCTTCACTGCACTCATGATAAACAGGATTTTTTTTGTGCGTAAAATCCAGTAAAATCTGGGTTGGATTTTAAGAGATGCTGAACATGTTTGGAAAGATGTCTTGATTTCTGCAAAAGCTGAGCGGGTATCCTGCATGGACCTGCTTGCACGGCTTGTTCACTGATGTCAGCAGGTATTGCTGAGACCCTTAGCTCGTCCAAAACTGCTCTGTTGTCTGTAATGAAGTCACGCCAATAAAAATCTGAGGGATGTCAACACAAGTATGAAAATCTCACCATCCTGCTTTAGAATGTGCCACTATTTGGGCTGGATTTTAAGGCAAATTTTTAGAATTAAAATAGCTGGAGAGATGCATAGAAGAGGAGAGGAGCATTGTGGAGGATGTGACTGAAGGTCTTTCAAAATAAAAATCTCAAACACAGGTCTGGGTGTGCCCTAGGGCTGGGAAATAGGCTAAGCAGTCCTCTGGGATCCCTGCAACTCCTATCTTCCTCTAAATTTAAGGCACCGGAAAGGCAGACTCTCTTTTGGTTTTTTGTCAATGGCAGTTTTCTGAGGAGATATACAGTGAAAAGTAGCTGAGAGATGACAGGCTGTCACCTGAGAGGACCTCTTTCCCCTTCAGCTACTTTGGATTCCAGATAAATTCATCTGTGTGCACACATGAAAAAGATTCTGTCCTAAGAAATTGGATGAGGTTATGAAGTTCAGCCAGCACTCTGAATTCGTATTTGCAGATCTTGGAGGGCTCTCTCCATGAAAAAAGCATTCAAAGCCAACGAAGCACACAAACTTTTCGAGAACACACGTAACCTACCTTATAGTAATTTCTTTATGCACTGTCTCCAGTGCCATAAAACTCTTATTCCTTTTAAGTATGGGCAAGGTGCTAATAATTCTTGGCTGACTGGAAACCTAACAAATACCTTTGACATCTAGCTTGGCTATGTTTCTTGTTGGATCTGCCAAGCATTCTTTAGATGTCAAGGTCTGGGATTTATATGCTGGGAAGCACATGATATTTTGAGGGCGTAGAGTTAACCAGTTTTGCACAAAATGTACTAGTTACGTAAAAGTCATATTTTAAAATGAAATTGGTGCCTTATGGAAAATCTGAAGTACAGAACCAGAGAACCAAAGCTATCTGTTTATGCATAGTGCAGATATAGCCCTAGGACTGGCTTTGCAGGCTTCTCCGCCCTCATAAGTTACTGTGCTTCTACCACGGCCTGAAGGGTTCATCTGAGAGGCAAGGAGATAACTGGATTTCCATGTCCACTCTCTTAACAAGAGTTTCTTCTATGGCTGAGTCTGTTTTGTTTTCCACTTTGTATGTCTGTGTGAAGGGCTCATTTCCAGAAGCCTAAGTAACCAGGTAACACCAGGCATTTTGCAATGGGACTGGTGGATTTCTCTCTGCACTCCCTGGAGTTCCGCTGATTCGTGTTTATAATCAGAGGAGAAGAGAGTTTTATTTGAGGTGAATGTCCTCCTTTTCACTTGAATCATCCACTCATTTTGCTGCCATTGTTGCTAGCCTTGCAGTTCGAATGCCCCAAGCTAGATCCTCCTGAAAAGACTTGAATCTCATGAGACTGAAGAAAAAAGAAGGTGAGTGAACTTTTTATATTTGCCTTTCAGATATTGAGCTTTCAGATGCATTTAAAAGTGTTTTTCAGCAGCTAAAAAAGAAAATAAACATACTTTGATGGGTAGAGCAGCATGAACTGTAAAGAGATCTGACTTTCTTATACAATCACTTGACAACAGTGGCAAGTTCTTCAGAAAAAATGTCAAATGTCTTTCAATTCCTGATGAAAATGTAAGTGCTAGCAACACTGCTACTTTATAAGCTCCATCAGGAAAGGATGGCTGTGTGATACAATGCCTGTAATCTTTATTGGCTGGAGCACAAGCCAGAGGTCACTGTGTGCACAGCAGCCTCTTCCCGGATCAATGTCCTCACCAAGAGAGAGCTGCTATTGCTCTTCATTTGAAATTAATATAACTTCTCCCCTCATCCCTCAGCTCTTGCCCAAAAATGCGATGGTATTGCTCTTTAAAATGAGACAACTTGAAAACTGAATTGTGGTAATATATTCAAGCAATGGTATTTTTCGGGAAGCATAACTGTGAGGCCTTGCAAAGACCAGTTGCTTCCTGTTCGTCTCCCGTAAACACCTGGTGGGATATCTTGGGAACAGGCTGCCCGTGGGTGAGCGAAGCAGGCGCAGCTGCTGGTGCTGCAGCAAGAGTCTGTGGGTGGCATGACGCCAGTCTCGCTCAGAAATGCTGTTATTTCCAAAACCACTTCATTTTGGGCGATGCTTCCTTTCAGAGCCTTTGCAACCTCTTCTATTGCAGAGAGGAAGGGAATCATCCCTGAAGCTGGCATGTTTTCTTGTGTTTGCTGTGTGGATCACAAGACTTATGGAAGTGTGCGTTCAGGGAGTGACAGATTACCTCAACCCCCAGATCAGTCCCTGGCTTGTTAGAAGAGAAGCTGCTAAAGTCTACTGTGCTAATGTGTTTCTAAATATTGCTTTGAGTTGTCTTGCTCTGACTCTGCAGGCTCCCAGCTCTGCTGGGGGGGCCCCTGTGTGCAAGGAGCAATACAAACCCCTACAACAGCTGGTCTGTACTGGGAGCTTCCCGTGAGGCCAACAGGTCCTCAGTGACCTCGTTTTGGCATTGAATATTTATTGGAAATGTATATTTTTAAGCAGTTACTATCTGCCTGCCTTTTAAAGTAAACTGTCTCCATTCCTTCCATTCCTGCCAGCTAGATAAAGATGCTGCAAAAAAAAAATTGAGCCTTTTAATATTTTCTTAAGTTTAATTTTAAAATTAAAAAAAATAATTGTCTTTCAGAGCTGGTGGCAAGTAGCAAACAAACAGCTTTTTTGTAGGTAGTATAGATACTGAAAAATTGTAACCACATTAAAGATGGATTCTCATGGTGGACCGCAGAGGCTCTTTACTATGGAGGTCTTACCTGTTGTCATTTTGTGCACAGCTGAAATGTATTTGTCATACCTTTATTTTAGTTAACAGAGAGTAAGATATTTCCAAACAACAGCCATGGAATGGAAACTGAGGTCATCATTCTTGCAACCGGGTTATTTGAACTGCAGCAAAGATCTGATTGGCAGCTTTGTTGAACTTTAGATGTAAAAATACATTGACTAAATATGCCCTTACTGTGAAAAGCAGATATGGATTATGACTAGGTACATTCCATAATGGAAAGTCTCAGTTTTTAGGTGGAGGTGGATCCACCCTGAGCATGTATTTGTTTATTTGTAAGGTTGTTTCCTGTTTTTTTCTTATCACAAACATTCAGCTGTGAATTAAAATAAAGAAGCAGGCTACAACAGCATAGTCTCTTGGCTAAGGGATGCCAAGAGGCCATTTCATTAATACTTTGAAGGAACTGGACAAGTATCCAAGAGTACATGGAGTCACAGTAGACTTAAAAAGCTTCCTTTTGTAACTCAGTTGTTAGTTCAACTCAATTAAAGCAGAGGAAGTAAGACCAACAACAAACCTTGGCATTTTATAACGATTTTTAGCCTGGTTTCATATGGAATTACACATCTACGTCATCTTCTTCCTCAATATCTTCCGGAGCTCCTGGCCAAAGTCAACAATATTTGACTGAAAGGGAGAATTTTCAACAATAATTAAGTTCTTACCAGTTTCCTAAAAATAGGGGAACAGAGAATGTGGAGTTAGATTGAACATTTGCACCCCTAATACATCTTTTGATCCTTTCACCCATTCCTCCTGCATAGAGTCTCTGAGGGTTTTTTTGCTAAGAATTTATTCTTCCTAAATGACATAGGATTCAGCTGTTCTGCTTGGAGATGAAAGCAAGTCTTGATTTGCATCAACCTATCAACAGGCTGAATCTTCAGTTTGCAGGTGTTAAAAGTGAAGTGGATTAAGTGTATGTACCTTTTTTTTTCTTTAAGGCTAGAAGGAACCATCATGATTATCTAGTATGGTTTCCATGGCACAAGTAATAAAAGCTTAGTGAGTAATTTCTTATGCAGCTGGAAGTTCCTGTAGAAGCCATAGGATCGTTTTCAGAAATGTTTTATTCTGATATTTGCTGGTGAGTTCATGACGTACCAGCACATCCCAAAGTGACCAGTTCTGATAGGTAATTATTCACATCTATGGAAAATTTGCTCTTTATTTGTAATGACTCCATCTACTGTTATCTTCAGAAGATGGATCTTGTCTTTTTGTGATGGATTGAAGTCTAAAGTGTATTCTGTATTCAGTACACACAAACCTGGCTAGCTAAATTCCTGACTTTGGCTTGATAAATTAGAATGAATATCTTGTTTTGTTAAATGGCATCCTTTTTGATCTAAAATAATTGTATATTTCTTTCTCATCCTTTTCCTGTATTCAACTTGCATTTTCCCTCAAGAGAAGCCCTCAAAAGCAGGTGTAGCAATCAGAGTAATGGCAGAACTAGTGTCATCCTTTTCTCCTGGAAAACAAAGGAGAGCAGGAGAGGGAGCTGACCTAGATTCTTCCCTTGTCATAATGTCAAAGTTAGTTATTAATATTTCTGAATATGTAAGATTTTACGTTACTTTTATTTCTTTTACCTAAAGTTAATACAGAAAATACTAATGGAATAGACCAGCACATCTCCATTGATTTCAGTGACCTTTATGGTAGCAGTGAGTTGGGCTTCCAGTGATCAAACATTTAGGTCTATCCCTGGATAGAAAACAACACGCATACGATTCATAGAAAAGCCTTCTGAGTAAAAAGATGAAGCAAATTCTACACTTTTCAGTGTGCTCCTTCTTGGAGTATGGAAAACTTAGACATCCTCCTCTGCTCCTCTGACCCCAGATCTATCAGTCAAAAATAAATTATAAAAATGATGTGAAATAAAAAAAAGGAGGAGTTCATGTAATCAGATTCTTCAAAGGAATGAAAACCAAAGGCAAAGTGATTTTTCAGGTGGTATGGGTGTACGTAAATGAGATGCCTCTGAAGGAATCCAAACTTTTTGTTAAAATCAAGACTTCATCACCAGACATTCAAACTGGTTTAAAGCTTCCATTGAGAGCTGTTCACTGAGAGCATGAGTCATTGTCTGCGGATAGAGTTATGTAGTGATTTATACAGCTTGGGAGGGGGGTTGTTACTGGAGACCCTTAAACATGATGGAAATGTAATTTACATGTTGGGTACAACTAATTGCAAGTGTAATTGCAGCTGAAATCTTTTACCGAGCCTGAGCTGATGGCAAATATTCAAGTTTCAGTTATGCTGCTGTGACGTGTCTGTCACTGTGGCCTATTGCAATCAAGTGATAGCTTTTTAAGAATGACAAATTCAGCTGTCTAAAGACCGGGACACCAGATGCTCCCCCTGTTCCAGGCAATGTGAAATGCCCTCAGCTTGCTCCTTTTGCAGCTTTCTTGTCAGCCAGCACAGAGAGACATCCCATTTTTCAATTAGTCTCTTGAACTCGTGCTGAAACGCTTCCCCCAAGACCTTGCAACATGTGCAGTGTTGATTCTGACGGAAGGGGCCAGCAGTGCCTTTTGGTGACCTGTGGAGCAACCATGGGGTCTTCAACTCTGTAAGCCACCGGCTCTTGCTGCTGGCTGATGAAATGACCCTTCCCTTGCACAGCTGCAGCACTGCCCTTGGCACCCTCTGAGCAGCCCTGGGTGCCTGTTGCTACTCGGGAATGCTCTGCCGAGTACAGTTTGACCATATGGATTCATCTGGATGAAGAAATGAAGAAAAACATGTCATTCTTTTGAGAACGTATCTGAATCTGGAACTTGTTTCCATCTCAGCCTCTTAAGGAACAAATATTCCAAGTAAGGCACTGTCCAGGCTGCTTTCCTGTGTCAAGCAGTTCAGGGTCGTAAGTCAATACATACCAGCTACTGTAGAAATGGCAAAGGATGTAAGAAAAATGGGTAAAATTAGACCAACATTCTGAGGGCAAACAGGCTGGGATAGTCTGGAGTGCTGAAAGAAGAATAGATGAATTATTGTCATCACTGTAATTGTCAGACCCACCTGTCACCCTGGGCCAGTGATGGTGAGAACTGCAAGCTGGAGAAGATGGCAAAAGAGAGACCTTGTTAGTTAAATAATGAGTCTGTATTATCTCAGCTTGAACTGTCCCTTACTGTGGGACTGATTTTCGTTTGAGAGCGGAGGCCCAGACTATAATGTAAACACTTATTCATTTGTGTGACATTTCTGGATTGCAAGGAGCGTCATATTAAGACGAATTTTTTTTTTTGTGAGGGTGGTGAGGCACTGGCACAGGTTTCCCAGAGAAGTCATGGATGCCTCATCCCCGGAGGTGTTCAAGGCCAGGTTGGATGGGGCTTTGAGCAACCTGATCCAGTGGAAGGTGTCCCTGCCCATTGAAGAGGGTTTGGAACTGGATGGGCTTTGAGGTCCCTTCCATCCCAAACCATGCTATGATTCTATGTCAGAAAATAAAGTAGATTTGTGAGGCCCCTGCAGCGCAAGGTAAACAAACAAGGTAAAGTGGGTCCAGGAGGGAGCTGCCTACCCCAAGGTGCTTCCTGAAGTAACAATGGGTGTAGCCCTGGATGGCTGCAGAGCACCCATTAGACAAATGTTCCAAGGATTATATCTCCTCCTAATACAACAGGAGAACTTGGGAGGCAGCAGTAACAACACAGCATTATCACTGGCTTTTGTCTCAGGGCAAAACCACGACCTGAGGTGCTTTTTTTCTCCTTTTTCTCCAGAGGTCCAGTAAGACACGCATCCCAAAAGGAGTAACAACCAGAATTAGATGAGGTACACGGAGTCTGTTTTAGCTTCACTGGAAATAAACCCTGGTTCTACAGGGCGAACACCTAGTGTTCTGTGCTGGATTGTTTCATTAGCTGAAGGTCCATGATAACAGAGCACATCTGGGCTTGTGAGACATCAGGGAGTGAGGGAATCTTTCAATTTTTTTTCCCCCCTCATATGCTTTTCTTAATATCTCTTAGTCTGGCCCTCGAGGTGTCTCTGCTGAAACAGGAGACTTGTTCATTCCCCGATCTCCCTGCTGGGACCACTTAGATGTGTATTAGTTACTGTCAGTGATGGTAGTGTATTATGAGCATCTGGCTGGTGGTAAGCATTCTGCAGCCATATAGAGTGCTCGCTAGAAGCAATACCGCTCTCCTTCTGACTCTGCCACATCAGAATCTGAAAGGTGAAAAGCTGTGAAACGTATTTCCCACCCTCAAACCTATTCGTTGCTTAGACCTAACTGTGATTTTTTGGTGAAAGGGCTTTACAAAGAAAACCCACAGATACAAATTAGTTCTGTGATCTACATTTTTATTGTTGACTTGCACAGTATTCAGGAGAGTAAAAAAACTGGAGGGCTTCTACTCAAACAGAAGCAAAATATACAAGTGTGCATGAAGTTACCACATTACCATTGGTGTTTCTTTAATTATTTTTTTCTTGTAGGTCCCTGTGAATCTCTCATTCTAAAACGAAACAAAAATAGCTAAAGATCACAAAAAATGACTGCATTTTCATGCTATATTCAATTGTTGTTACATTTAAGCCTTATTTTCCTTTCCCACTGTACATTATAAAAAAGGTAACTTTTCTGTATGTGGATTTATATTACAAGTGAAAAGTGCACACTGAATACTTTCACCTTAATTAGAAAGATGTAGATCACTGTCTCTGCTTTCTCCATGGGCCTGATCCAAAGCTCAAGGAAGGAAACTTTCAGCAGGCACAAGCACGGGCCTGTGTGTCACAGGCACTAGAATGACTTTCTGTGCATGGTGGGAAATGAGAATTTTCCATTCTATTCTTTTCCTTTTTAAAAGGACATGCAGTATGTACTGGAATATTTTTTAAATTATTTATACAACTGTATCCTGATGAGCTACAACTTCCTCCCATGTAAACAGAGTTGCTGTCTGTTTCTATGGTGTTTCACTGTGTTTATAAGATTAGAGAAGAATCATAAGATATGTTTTTCAAAAAATGCCACCATTTATTTTCTCTAAAAACTTTTGACCAGATTCTGGTCTCAGTTACACCACTACATCAGTGGAGCTGCCACATATCCAGCAGCCAGCCTGAGCTGCAAATAATTCCTAGCAGTCTCTCTGCTGGGAGCCAGGCTGGGTCTTGTACAGAGTTCTGCTAAGAAGGCTGTACCTTACATGTGTAAACACGCATTTAAAAACATTTCTATGCACCTCAGAATATTTTTTTAAGCATTCTTCTTGTTTGAATTGTATAAATTATGGTTACTTGTACCATGAAACTTATTTTATGTAACCTATGCCTTTGGTTTTGTCCAACCTTGTATCTAACCCCTGGATTTAATCATTCTTGCGTCCTCAGAATTTCCTGAGTTTGATCTGACCATTGTCAATTTAGGCCATTGTCCAGCAGTATGTACTTTGAATAACCATATACATTTTCCAGTGAGTTTCAGGCATTTGAACGGAAAGGTGCAATCACAAATCTTTACCACTCTATGTATTTCATCCAGAAATTCTGGCATCAGACTCTTGTCATATATTAGAGACCATTTTTCTATTCCGGGCTTCCATTTGCTAAAGATGATTGAACCACTGTAATGCATTGATTTGTAAAGTGCTTTGTGATATCTTGAGTGTGAATGCAGGAAAAATCAAATTCTGGTCAGTGAGGTGCTTGAAAAGAACCTCAGTTCTTGGCTGAGAATATCACTGCACTCTCACTTGGTTTTGTGCTGACAGGTATGGTTGGACTTGATGATCTCAAAGGTCTTTTCCAACCAAATGATTCTATGATTTTCCATGGGTAGCACAAAGGTTCTAAAAGTGTATGAGGATTGGGCTGTAGGCAGCCTTTGATTTTATAGGGCCTCTGCTTCCCACTTTTCCCAGCTATCCCATTTTTCAAACTTTCCTAATAGCCATTTTAGTTTTTCCCCCTAAATAAGAGCCTTTTATAAGAAACTGGATTGCCTGCAAAATCCAAAACCTCTGGATTTTTTCATTAAATGCAAACCTCGGTTTTGCTGCAGAGGATCCCGTGTGGGTTTGGAACTGTTGCTTACCCTGGAGTACAGCACAAGGTGGTATTTTCCAGGTAAGTAATAATAGGTGTGCTCAGTTCTTATAGGGACAAAAACTGGCACAGAATCTTTGACGTGCAGATGATCTAATCTGTCTTGACAGGCTTGTGGGGGGATTTCCATCAGCTGGTGTTACCACAGACTGTTATGATTTGCTCAGCTATGTAAAATTTACATTAAAATTTTTCCACTAATGGCAACAGCTTATAACAATGACCTGGATAAAAAGTCATGACCTTTGAAGTTGAGGTGAATACTCAGTTAACTGGAAATAAAGCTGCTTTCCAGGAGACAGGATTCTTGGAGAGGAAGTAGGCAAGAAGCATCACCTGCTGTGTAAGTTTTGCTCTCTTTTTCCTGGTTTTATTTTTGTTTCTAAAGGATGAATGTTTTAAACAATAGTCTCCTAACTTGTGCTGGCCTTTGGCAGTTTTAATAATATCACATACCCTGAAAGACAGGAATAAAGCATTATGACCTCTGGCTACTTATAATAGAGATAAAAGTTGAGATTAGGAGCCAAGGAAACTAGCCCACAATTAAGATTTAATTTCACCGTTCAACATCCTCCTCAGCCATCTACTAATTCTTTGTGATGAAATTTCTAGCAGACGGCTATATTCTATATATTATATTTCTAACAGCCTATCGGTGTAGATGAACTGTTAATATCAGAATATTCCCAGCTTTTAAAACATCTCCCTGCTTCAGCTAGTGTCCTGATGAGGCGGCAACCTTTGCATCAGTTCGATATGTTTACTCTCCTGCAAATGTTACTTTTCTAGGAAGTAGTGAATGTGGTTAAGTAAGTGTTGTTTGGTACAGCCTTGGAGGAAGAAGACTCATCATATCCCTTCTGCAAAGGACCGAATAGTACTTTTGACTTATTTTTTCCTCATGTAAAAAGGATGTTTGGACCTTGAATTCAAGCGTATAGGAGTAACATTCAAAAAGCTTTTAAAAAGTACCACAGCAACAGGGGGAGAATGGAGTTTTGCAAAAAGCTGCTGCTCTAGAATAGGCAAGAATGTATGAAATGACAGATCTGCTACTTTAGGATTCCATGAAAGTCACTATTTATAGGATGATCAGTGAAGCTAAGCTTCAGACTTTATTAATAGATGAGCATACATTTCCCTTCTATGCCAGAGTTTTCCAGACTGCAGTTTCATGCTTCCCTTGTTGTTCTGATGAGTGTTGCCGGTGGCTTGTGGACATGTGGCTGGGCATTGGCAATAGGTTGATAAAATTGTATTCAACAATAAATTCACATGCTGCATGGGCAATCGCATTTGAGAGTGTCAAGGAAATATGGATTCTCATTGCCTGCACGCAGGCAAAATGCTGATGACACTTTTGATGAGACTCGGGCTCCTAAGACACTCAAGAACTTTTGACTGCAGTTTGAAAGTCAAATTTTTGGAAAGGATGGCTTACTGTGTGGAATTTTGAAGAAAACCTGCAGTCCATGCACTAAGCCCTTAAAATCTGCTTTGCTTGGCAGCTTTTGATATTTCTTTTTGCCAGAGCCCTTCTAAGACAGAATCGCATCACTAGAAGTTCTTTGCCCTTGGAGCAGTCCCGTGCCAACTAGACAGAGTTTGATAGAGTTACGTTTAAACTCATAGTTCTTGGTCTTCGTTGCTAAGAGCTCATAATTAAGAAGACAAAATTTATAGGCCAGGACAATTTTTGGAAGAAGCGATCCTTCATGGAAGCAGGTGAGATCTCTGCTAAACAAGGAAAGGGGAATCTTCTTAAAGCTTCTCACAATTAAAAGTTAACAGCTTATGCTTGCAAACCTGCACCTGAGTAATAGCCCTGGTGTGGTGTGTGTGAGGGATCTGACATGGAAGTTACTTGTGTAGGAGGCAGCAGCTTCAGGCTGAAGCTTTGAATGTTAGAGCAGCCTATTTCTGCTGGTAACTAATTATTGTAAATATGCTTCTATGACAATCCTTTCATCCATCTATATGGTACTGGCATTAAAGCAGTGACAGCAGATGACTACACCTGGATGAGGTTCCACGGACATCAGACACATCCTTGTACAGGCAAACATGGTCCACCTGCATGGAACTGAAGAAAGAATCACAGCCTAAACAATTAAAACCGAATATTATCGGAGCAAGGCAGTTAGCACTGAGAGCATTTAAAAATGCTTTAACTTTTCTAACTTGTTTATGCTGATAGGGTTTTGGACTATGTGCTGATGCCTTAACCTGACCTTTAGCCAGCTTTAGTTTCTATAGGCAAGTTAAGCATCTCCTCAGAAAAGCAAATAATATCTAGGACAGGAGCTAATAAATTTATCTGGGTTTCTTTTTTTCCTTTTTTTTTTTTGTATTTCGTTTGGCAAAGATGAGTAAATTAGGTTCACTGAAGTTCCCTTTTTCCTCCTGTATCTGCCCTAGAAATCTGTATTGCCTACCACATTAGGAAAAGGAGCTACTTCACTATCGATTTCTTTGGCCACTTTTGTCTTTCCATGTCTGTATTTCTTGTTACTTGTGGGGTTTTTTTAATGACAAAATTCAATTTTGGATGTTAAAAACAGACACTGCTATCCCACCAAGTAGCTGACAGACCAGCTGTTCCAGTATAACCTACCCAAATACACACCACAAATTTCTGTTTTGTCAAATGACACAGAGTGGTTAATGGGTGGATTTTTTTTAATGCACTGAGAGGAAAGAGAGGAGTAAAATTACAGTAAAACACAAGGAAAGAAGAAAGAGAGTAGAGAATAATATTTGGCAAAAAAGGGAAAAGCTTTATTAAAGAGAATCATGCAGATTGTCTTAGGACAGATAAATGCTGAGGCTTTAGCCCAGTGTACCTCCCCATTTCTCTCTTGGCACAGATGAGGAAACCTTGCTGCATTAACACCTTTACTGCAGGGGACTGATCCTCAACCTGATGCACCACAAAGGATGGTTCGAACAGGCAATCTTACACCTGCCCATTAGGTGTTCCTTACTAAACATCAGGACTTTTCAGGGAGCATGTAGTCTGCAGTCAAATGCACATCTCCAACTTGTACGTGCTGCCCTGCAGCAGGCAGATGTTTGCCAGGTGAGTCCCGGCAGCAGGGTGGCCTCGGGAGCGCACAGCTCAGCGTGTGACGCCAGTGTTACCCTACTTTCCAGAGTGGTTTTGTGCAGCTGCCCTTGGGCCTCTGCTGCTGCAGCGGAGCTATTTATTGGTGTACAAGCTAGTTGGGATAAACTTACTTTGTGTCTGTCTGCACGGCTTCAGGCATGCCTTTGACTGCAAGTGTAGGCATTCTCTGTGATAAGGTACTTCTGTATGGAGCCTGCAGGACATAACAAGCAAGTCCCAAGACACTTATTTTATTTTCCTAATGTACTGACTTGAATAGAATGGAAATGTCTGCAAGAGATGTTGTGGTACGCTGGCCCCGTGCCTCTACCAGTGCTTGCTCATGCTTCCTGGCCATCCACAGCCCAGCAGCAGGACTCCTGCCAGGACTCCTCCCGGACACTGAAGACTGCCGTGTTGCTGGCACAGAGAGCAGGAAGGCCATCTTCATATTGTCAGCATTTCCACTGCTGACTCTGGTGGCGTGGGAAGATCAACCGGCCAAGGCCAAGGCAAAGGCTTTTGTAAGTGCCCTATGTGTTAGTCATTTTCCTGGGCTTGGCATGATGGGCACATGGAGAAGCAGGCCCTGAGCTTGTGGGAGCCAATGGTACAGAAAATGGCTAAGTACAAATACCACGGGGATGGAGTGGGCATGAAGTAGTAGAGGTGTTGGGGAACAGTTAGGTTAATAGGGAGAAATTGGACTTTCTCAGCAAGAGCTTATTCCTAGACCTCTGATACATGACCTGAGTGGAGATCCTGAGGGTCTCCATGCCTCCGTGTTCCTGCTGGCTGTTTCTTACCAGAGGAGACACGGCTTCTGTCACACATGCCTTTCTTACCATAGTTAGGTTACTGCGAATTACTGTGCATGGAGATTACATGGAAGCACAATTATTTCCTGATGCAGAACTCTGTGCTTGTCAGCTTTATGGGCTGCTTCTAGAGAGAAGGGGGACCACGGAGTGAAGATCTAATGTGTTTCTGTTTACAATGACTGTTGGGAAACAGAAATAGGCTCCTAAATAGATTGCAGGGAATGCATTCCTTCACAGTGTTATTGAAAGTAAGGGTGCAGCACAGAGCTGGGTGTTCCTAAGATGATGAGTAGAAATAGTTATGTGAAGAAGAAATGTTTCTGACAGAGAAGCTGTTGTGCTCCCAGACAAGCTGTGCACATAGTGAGGAATCTAAGAATTTTTCCTTTAGGCAAATTATTGCCCCTCTTTGATTTTCCTCTCAAGATCTTGGCCAAGACTTCTGTCAGACAAAGCACGAGTCTATATTTTTGCCTTTGAGCCTCACTATGTGCTCAAAACTAGGCGTCATGGGTGGAGGAAAGGTGTGTCTAGTGGGAGGAACGCATCTCCCATCTCATGTGAACCTGTGTAACTGGAACTGTCTGATAACATAATGCTTTTTTCAGTTTAATGGTATAGCTAGGAAGTTTATTATTGCAGCACAACCTCTTTGTGTGCATTTCTTCTTTTTGGAAATTGCCACCATCCTGAAATGGAATTTTTCAAGTTTTAGTATTGCCTTAACAATTTGGACTCTTAGTATCTAATCCAGATGTGCTGCTTTTGTTTCTCTTTGGAAATACCCACTTGCAATTTCAGTCCACACAACAATGACCGAAAAGCCCTAGATCCTGAAAAGAGTAAAACACAACACTGATTATTTTTCGTTTTGTCTTGAACAAAGCATTAGGTTATTTAAACAACAATTTATTTTAAAATGATCTTTCAGAGATTTTGTTATGTGTTTACCTATACGCACTTATGTCGGGTTTTCCTCTTATAGCGAAGGTGTTAATATGCCTGCAGGTATATTTCTGTGAGAGGAGGACCAGACAATATTATTGAGCACAGTGGCCTGGTAGATTTTCAAACTGAAAAATGATTAAGTATTTCTTCAGTTGTAAGAAATCCATGGCTGTATGGACAAAATGTATGAGAAAACCCTCGGGCTTTCAAGTCAAAGCAAGCTACAAAGTAATGGGCAGAAGGGGAGTGACTTTGCCCAACACTGCTTTGCTGACCCTTTCCACTTCATTTAACAACAGTTTCTAATGCAGCCATTGATTCTATGCCTTTCAGTTTGATTAAAGGAATCGGAATGTGGATGTCAGTGCGAACAACCTGTTTGTATAACTGGGTTTACTTGCTAGTATTAGGAAGTGCTAGTATTTTATCTTTTAAGTGGTCCTACTTTCATTGTCACGAAGTTGTAGGTTTTGGCTTTCTAAAAAAAAAAGTTCACACTGAAAACACAAACAAATATTTGCAGTCATTTTTAAATGAAAATGGCACCCTCTCTTTCAGACCTGGAGATGCTGTTTTAACCATCAGTGGCAAAACATTTGTACCTGACACTCTTCACAAAACTTGGGCTCTTTAAAAAGAAGAAAATGACTATCAGTAACTGGGATAACTGGTTGGAGCCCACAAAGCCCCTGCTATTCTGGTTCTTGCTTCTTCAGGCATTCATTCCTACCTAGTTATTTCCATGATAATCAATGGCCCACACATCTTTGAGCTATGAGGGTTAAGACAGACAGAATCTTAAAACACACTGGATGCTCTTGCTCACTCCCATATATCACAATTATATTTTGTCCCTGCCCACTTGTTTGAGAGATATTAATAGCTGTGTGAAGGATGATTTTTTCCTGGTGTTTCTTAACATCCTAGCATTTGAATATGTTTTTTAATTTCATATAGATATACACACACAGAGGTCATCAAGTTCTCTAAATTCCTCTCAGTGATGGAGAAAGTAAAAGTAACATTTGTGCTGGATCGAGAATCTGAGAAGTTTTATCCTTCAGAGCCTGAAATCATAGAATCGTATAATCATAGAATAGTTTGGGTTGGAAGGGACCTTAAAGTTCATCCAGTTGCAACCCCCTGCCATGGGCAGGGACACCTCCCACTAAATCAGACTGCTCAGAGTCCCATCCAACCTGGCCTTGAACACCTCCAGGGATGGGGCAGCCACAACTTCCCTGTGCAACCTGTGCCAGTGTCTCACCACCCTCATCGTGAAGAAATTCCTCATGTCTAGTCTAAATCTGCCCCTCTCCAGTTTATGTCCATCCCCCCTCGTCCTGTCACTACAAGCCTTTGTAAACAGCCCCTCCCCAGATTTCTTATAGCCCCTTCAGGTACTGGAAGGTCACTATAATGGCTCTGAGGAGACCACTTGCTAATTTTTACTGTTCACAGCCAAATTATTCCACTTTTACTAAGAGCAAAACTCTATTGAGGCTAATAGAAATTGTTTTGCAAAATATCTTAACTTATAGTGCTCATAATAAAGAAACCACGTAGAACTTCTCATGTTATTCAGACCAGATTTAGTGAACCTGTTGATCAGGAGCAGGCTCTTAATCCTGCAGATATTCCAGCTAATTTCAGTAGCACTGGCTGGGAATTCAGGAAGCTTGGAAGAATTGTTTTAATTTATTTTTCTTTTCTCTATGTGTATAGATTTCTAAGTGATTAAAGCGTTTGGCTTGTCCTTAGTTACAGTAATGGTTAAGAAGAGTTTTTCTGGGAATTATTATTGTTAAATTTAAAAAAAAAAAAAGGTTCTTTTTACCTCTTCACTACCATCATTTACATTACCCAGAAGCAAGTATCTTATCTAGTACCTATCTGGAAACCCAAACAGTGGGCTCTTATTGTACAAGATGCTGTACAAATAACGCAAAGATGGCCTGTTTTAGATATTTTAGCATGTAAGAGTGCTGTTCGCCCAGGTGATCGAGCTGGTCTAACAGTTCACTGCTGAAGGCCAGCTCAGCTCACTGAGCCAGCAGAGAACTCTTCTTGTTGCTGAATTAGGTTTTAGCAAGGCAACGAGGGATCGGTAGTTGGTCAGCAGAACCAGTGCAAGAGAGGAGCTGGAAAAGGGGGAGGTAGACAGCGTTGCCTCTTAGCTGTGTTATTTTTACTGCATCCCAAGACCTGGATATGAACAACTACAGATGACAGACATGGAACTACATGCTTAAGTCTTGTCAAGATTCTTTATATCGACAGAACAGTTTAAAGAGACTTTCTGAGGAACCTTACCCAAGTTTGACGGACTTGGGAATGAGAGAAAGCATGAGGTTATGAGTCTCATATCCCGGGCAAGTCAAAGGTATGTGCCGATGCTGAATGTGGGCAGGTACAAGGAGAGGTGAAATTGCAGGTTATCAGTTTGTGCCTAATCTGAGAAGAGAAACCCCTGGAAAGATATGGAGAAAAGAATAGCTAGTTTCAAACAACAGATGAGGAAAAGAAACATGTTAGGAGTGCCCTCAGATAAGCAAGGGTGCATCTGTACAGGATACAGAAGGGGATGTGGCTGAAACTGAAAAGGGAGGTGATGAGGAGCTGTGTGAGAGCATTGGCCCCCTGGCTGGGAAGGGCAGGGTGGCGTTCTGGGCCTGGATAGAAAGAAAGGAGCCAAGTCTGGCTAAGGATGGTGTCCAGACCAGAGATCTGAATCATAAGTGAGGTGGTGATATTGGCTGATGTGATCAGGGCAGGAGATAGCAGATACACTACTGTCCTGTTTGGTTGTGGTTTTGGAGCTCTCTTTTGTATTTGTTAAATCAGTGGCTTGCCATCCTGTGGGTGCCAGAAGGGCAGAGTGGGATTTTAATTTGAGTAAGGTAAGGAGCCTGGAAATAGGGAGCTAGATCACAGGGAGACTGTTAGTTAATGCGTGTGTGACATGTTTATATTTTATGGCGTGAGTTCACCTAACAATAAGCACAGAGGGAGTGACAGATTGAGTGTCCCCTTAGGACTTTCACTGGAAACTGGGAGTATGAGAAGGATGCAGTGAAGGAGCGGCAAGGAGATGACTCTGGAGGAGGCAGTTTTGGAAACCAAAGGAGAACAAAATATCAAACAGGGCCAGGCTGATAATTTTGACAGGATGGAAATGAAGCAATATTCCAGAGATTATGCCAGGAAGTGGATATTGGAAACTTTGGCAAAGCAGCTGAGTGTGAAGGGGCAGGAGCCAGATAAGAGTAAGTTTAAGACAGACGCAGAGGAGATGAACTCCAGAGAGCAGTTAAATAGTGATCGAGCAGCGAGTGTGGGGATGGAAAGCAGGGGAGAAGGATAACTAATGAAGCAAATGAAACCAACGGTGTTTGTTGTTTTGGGATTTTTTGGTAAAAAAAAAAGATGGACAACACAAGTGCACTGGTGCATACCTGTACTGCAAGCTTTGTGCTGCAAGGTTAGGAAGAGCAGCTGGGAGGGAAGGAGATGGCGCATGAAGAGGGTGGAGGACATGGACGTAAGCAGAAGGCCCAGGATTAGCAAGGGAAACCTGAAGCAGAAATGCCTGCCTCCAGACTTGGATGGTGATGAGGGGTGCAGAGCAGGGAGAGGAGAGGAGAGGGAGGGGAGGGAAGGCACGCTGGCTGCGTGAGGGCAATTTTCTCTGGGAAGACAGGCACAATCCTGAGAGGAAGAGGGGAAGCGTGGCAGAAGGGCATCTAGGGCTGAGTTTCAGGGGACTGGGTGACCCTGGCCAAGGAAGGGGGGGGCGTTTACGTGGAAGGGCAGCAGGGCTAGAGCAGGAGAGGATGCCTGCAGTGGGGGAAGGATGGGATTCCCACCAGGAATGACAGAGCAGCACTAGAGGAAATGGACGCTGGGGGTGAGCCAACATTGTCTCCGCGATAGCAGAGGGTGTCAGAGGAGGAGGAGCGTGGAGCCAGGAGAGACCCAATAACCAGATAAATGTAAGGAACGGGAAGGAAGGCCGGGAGCGGCGGATCACATCCCGGGGAGAGGGAAGCTCTGCGGGTGCCCGGGGTGCGGCACGGCCCCGGCCCCTCTCCCCGCGCCGCAGGGGCGGCCGCTCGCCTCCTCCCCGGGCCGGGCTGTGGGCGGGGGGAGCGCATCGCCCCGCCCCCCCGCAGCCGCCGCGGGCCGAGCGCAGCGCGCGGGCACTGCCCGCCCCGCACCGGAGCCGCGGCCGCACCGGCGGGACCCAGGTCGGACCGAGGAGCGGGGACGGGGGTGTCTGTGCGTGTATATGCGCGTGTATGTGCATCTGTGTGAGTGTGCGTGCGTGTATGGGCGTGGATATACGTGTGTATGCCCCTGTATGCGTGTGTACGGGCGGGTGCGTGCTGTACATACGTGTATGTGCGTGTGCATGCATGTATGTGCCTGTATACGCGCGTGTATATAGGTGTGCGCGTGTATATGTGCGCGTGTGTGTGCGTGTGCATGCAGGTATGTGCGTATATACGCGCGTGTATATGTATGTGTGTGTGTATATGTATGTGTGTGCATATACCTGCGTGTGTGTATATATATATGTGTGCACATATATATATATGTGCGTGTATATGTGTATGTGTGCGCATATACGTGCGCGTGTGTGTATGTGCGTGTATCTGTGCATGTGCATGCGTGTGTGCGTGCATCTGTGTGCATGTGTGTGTGCGTGCACGTATGTGCGCATGTGTGTGTATGTCTGTGTGTATAGGGGGGTGTGTGTTTACGCGTACCCGGCGGGGTTGGCAGGCGGCTCCCGCAGCCCCGCCGCAGCCCCCCCCCCCCCCCGCTTTCCCCTCTCCGTGCGGGCGAGCAGCGGCCGCGGAGCAGCCGGGGGCGGGTGTGGCTTGCCCCGTTCCCCCTCCACCCCTCCATCTCGCCCCCTTCTCCCTCCATCTCGCCCCATCTCCCTCCATCTCGCCCCCTGCGTCCATCTCCCCCCCTCCCCTCGGCCGCCGCCCCTGCCGCGCAGCCGCACGCCCCGCCGCGGTGCGGAGGGGACCGCGCCGCTCCAGTTCTACGCTTTTAATGCGTTCGGTTCTTCTTTTCATTATTGATTCATAATCTTCGGTGGAGGCGGGGTGCAGGGCTTTGTGCCGGCCCTCGGCATCGCCCCGGTGCGGAGCATCCTCCTCCTCCCTTAGCGCCGAGGTGCGCGGCTCCTGCGCGTCCATCCCTGCCTGCCCGGGGGGGGGGATGCGCTGATAAAAGGCGTAAGGCGCGCAGTCCGTGCCGTTATCCCTTCGGGAGAGGGAGGCAGGCCTGATTTAACAATGAAAAATATGGCAGGCTTCTGCTGGAGACTGGGAGACTGACTGCATGCTCCGGGGTCTGGCGTTGGCTCTGATATCCCGCTTTTAGAACCGATTCTTCCGCTCTTGGAGCGATAATACGAATCTGGAGCAAACGGTTGAATTTGTGATTTGAATATCTTAATTGTGAGTACAACTGCATTCTTGTTGGAAGGAGGTGAGTAGCGATCTCTATTCCTGGGTTATGCTTAACGGTATAAACGCTAAGTGGTCAAAATCAGAAGCAGGGAATAAACATAAAGAAGAGGGAATAAACATAAAACTGTCAAGATCCAGAGCGTTCGGTACAGCCTTTGATCTCTATTGAAAGGATAAGTAATATTATGAAACCTGCTTATCAAAAGTCCAACCGGTTCAGAGAAAATGCTGTATTCACCCAGTCCTGCGAATGCGTTGTGCTGGAAGATGTCCTGGGGATCAACGCTCCCGGGCCTGAGGGTTGTTGCGGAGGCGAGTAGTTATTCAGAGATATCGGCCATGTGAAAATGTCAAGGGAGACTGTGAATTCTCAGACCATTGCAGGAGAGCTCTGCGGGAAGAAGGGCTTGCGTATGCTCAGAAGCCTCCGGAGGGAGAAATAGGAGATGAAAATGGTGTTAGGAGATGAAAATGGTGTTAGGAGATGAAAATGGGGTGGGATAAAGAGCTGGGAGGGGTGGATGATGGCAGAGAGATGCGATTTCTAAATAATTTGTATTATCCATCAGCATTCTGTTTCGTTTCTGTTCCTCGGTGAAACAGAAATGGCTGTTGTGGTGCCTGGATGACTTAGCAGTGGTTGTAGGGCTAGTGGGCTGGCTAATGTGGCACAACCAGCACTAGATAGGCAGTAAATAAAATAGGGAATATCGTATTACTTCATGCAGCAGCATAAAGTTGGTGTGAAAAAATAAAAGAGGTCAGGCTATGGAACAGGAGCGCGTTCTGTGTTTCTCTGTAATGCGGGTTAAGTGCAGTAAATGATCTTCACTAGAGCAGGATGCAGCATTTCTGGATGAAATAGGAGCTTGCAGCAGTTATGAGGCAAAAAGCAGTACAGATGCTTTATCATCTCTATGGTGGCGTGAATCCTGCAGCTTTTGGAATTAACTGTGTGTTACTGAACTCTGCATGCAGACAGAGTGGAACAGAGAGGGGCAAAGTGTTCATGCTACCTGTATGGAGACCAGAACGCTGCTATGTGTATTTCAGACAGATTGTTTTAGGCAGAATACCAAACCATTTTATGAAATGTATTTTGGTTTTCCTTCAACATACACAAAATGTAGTCAGTGAAACCTCTTTATTTGGTGGAATGCTCATTTCTATTACGTCACCTGACTAAGGATTTATTTTTAATGTGTCTCAGTTACCAGATTTGATATTTGTAGTTGGATTATTTGTAAAATAAGCATTGTATTTCATTAGTGAGGAGTACCTGGAAATATTTTATGGAACACCGATGAGAAGGTCTGTATATGCAGATGTTTAAGGCTCAGGCTGGAAAAGTTATTTAGACGGTTAATGTCTGTAGGCACCTAAATTCCTTAGTCATCTGATCTGGGCACAAGTTAAAAACCAGTACAATAGATTATCATTGCCCATGAGTCAGCTCCTAAATCCGGTCCAGGCTGGTGTCTCTCACCACAGGGCTCCTGCTCGCCATTTCATGGCTGTAGGAAAACCTTTGTGAACTGCAGTGCTTGGGCTGCAGGAATTGGATGGCCTTACACCTGAGCGAGGAGCCACCAGCAGCCTCCTGGATCTCTTGGACTCTCAGTTGGTTGAGGTGGTTGTGGAGCAGAGCAGCGCAAGCTCTTGCCTGTGGTGTGTGATGCACACCATGCCATGGAAACTTCTGTTGATATCAGGCCAGTGCTCCATGGTGCAAAATGTGGAGAGCCATATATAGGGCGTTTCTGACACATGAGCTCGCGCCATGCGCTCGCTCCTGTTCCCAGGTGATGGAGCTGGGGAGCTTGCCCAATATCTTGGACCCTACCTCTGCCTCAGCTCATGGCAACTTTCCCAAGTTAAGCCAGCAGGAATCTGGCCTGGAGACATTAAATGTGAAAATCTAGCTGTCTCCTCTGGCTTTCTTTACACCTTAGAAATCATTTTGTGTTTGATTGTTATCACCAAATAACGCTCGCCTGGTGAAGCAAGTGTTGGAGCTGCAACGTGCGTGCTGTCAAATGGCACCAAGGTGCAGTCGGCGTTTGCAAAGATACGACATTCAAGGCAGCTTGCCCCAGTGTTGTTTGTTCTTTCCACATATGGTTTTCATTTGTCGGGTTTTTATTATTACTCTTAAAATGATCTGTTGTGAATTTGTTTTTCTAATGAACATGAGTACAGTGTTGCAGCAGTTACAGCTGGGCCTTTTGAGACTTTTGCTTTCCTTTGCTTTCCTTTAGTGAAAAAAAGGGTTATTACAGAGATATTACATGTAAGGAATTTTTCTTATGCCTAGCAGATCTCAACTTATTTAACAGCTTAACACTGATATAGATAAATTCTTTGTATTTAAGCAGGCAGCTTATTTGTATTTTGTTCAGTTTTATTTCTTTTTCATGTATTGTTAGTCCCGGATGTGCTTTTTACTGTCATTTCCTCATTAAAAAAGCACAGTTTTGTGTGGAAAAAACTTTTGTATGTATTGTCAGTTGATAGTTGAGTTCATAACATATTTTATAGTTGAGAAAGATCACTGAGGAGGCTAGGGTTGCATCTGAAACTGTTTCTACTTATAGTAAAGTGTATGTAATTAGGAGAAGATGCACACCAGTCAGTAGTCTTTGTGCTCAGAGATTGTATGTGTCTTCCCATGGCCAAGGGCAGGTTAAGGAGTACCTTTGGCTGTTGTTTTTCAGCACCATTAACATTTTTCTCAGCCTCTTCTTCATAAGGTTGGTTGGGTGTTTTTTGTGTTGAATGGTAAAAATGTCAGGATGTTCATATTTCTCCATGTCTCTTCACTTTCCCCTTCCAATTCTCTATACATATTGCACAAACTTCTTTTTTTTCCCAAGCTGGATGTTTCTTAGCATGCCAGGCATCTCTTTGGCGCATTGCCACTGCCATCAGAGAAACATGCTATGCCGTTGTGCAGTCATTTTTATTTCATAATGTTTTGAATGTGCTAAGCATGAGAACTTTTAAAAGAAGTGGTATGTTGGTTTGATTTATTTAGCAACCCCTCCCATCAAGAGGGCAGCAAGAACTGAACAAAAGAGGCACTTGGCATGGAAATCTTGTGCCAACAGATGCTCACACGCACCTGTTGGATGCTGGGAATAGACTAGCTGGTCATACCAGGCATGCCGTTGGAAGAGGAGAGGTGTGCTGTTAATACTCTGTTCACAGAGCTAAAAATATACAACTGTGAAACTGTTCACAGGTAAATGTTCTAAATAAAGTAGTTTTTCTGTTTAGTGGGGTTCCCAACATAGGCTGTTTTCTTTTTTGAAGAAGTGGCCAGATCCTGAAGTTAAACCTGCTGAGTAGTTTGCCTGTGATCTGTGAAATAACATTCAGAAATTATGTTCTTGGATTTAGTCTCTTTGGTTTTGCTAATATATCCACAGCTGTACAGGAGAGGAATCCATTTCTCCTTCTCTGTTAAAGTCATACTGCTTGGAGGTAGTATAAGAATATGGAAGAAGGATGCTTCTGCGACTAATTGGAGAAAACATGAACTTCCCATTGAAAAAGACTTGTAAAGAAGAGGTGTCGAAGGGTTTCGTTTGTTTGAAGAAAGGAACAGGGATTGATTTAGCAGCACAGTTTTATTGGAGTGACCACTCGGTTTGGTTTTGTTAATCATGGCTCAATACAATTGGGAGAGTATGGAATGATCCCTGAAAAGGGCTTTGGTAAATGTAAATGGGTTTGTCGGAGCATATATGCAGTGTATTGGTTCTGTGAAGATATATGATTGTATCCATAGTTAAAAAGATTTACTTTAGCTGGTGGAAGATGTAATCGGAGATGGAGATATGCAGACCTAAAGCAAATAAACCAGCTGCTTCATTGCCCACATGATGTAGTGGTACATGGGTTAATGTATCTGAAGTAGCCGACTTAATGAATAAGAGTTCATGCTTCACATTTTCAGTACTGCAACAGCAAATGGTTGAATGGTTGTGATCCTTCCTGGCCTTAGTCTGTAGGGACTGCAGACTCTTAGTTCTTCCTTCTGAATTTGCCTTGAGGTTTCTTAATGCAGTGTCACATTAAGACAATGACTGTGCTAAAATCTCACGATTCAGGGCTTCAGTTTGGTGCCTGCGGTGGCCAGGAAGGGTCACCCCTTCCACCTCAAATTTTGTGGAGTTGTATTTTCTGTTTTCCCACGTTCTTAGAGACGTTGTTGTTGGGGTCTGGATGGGGTGAGGCTGTGAGCTGGGTGGGAGGTGCTCCGAGGTGACGTAGAGGCTCTCCTCAGAAGCCGGCCCAGATGTTTTAAGGCTATACTGGTTGCTGAATTTGATACTGGGCTGAAATTTCTCTGAAGCCAGACCAGCAGGCATATTTCGGAGATCTTTAATCTTCAGTGTGGGATTCAGCCCCCAGTCGTGTTACAGTCCGAGGTATGTGGTCAAGGTTTTCTACAAGGTGTTGTGGGGACTTCTTACCACCCAGCAGTAACTCGGATCCGCGTTTTTTGTTTTCGTAAGTCACTGCCATTTCATCCTGAATTAATCCTGTTGCTCTATTGATTGATTTATTGTAGAGTGGCACAGAGCATCTGCTTTTGATTCTTACTTTTCCATGATAAAATGGAGCCTGGTGTTTCTAAGAGCAAGAAAACTGTTAACACATATTGTTTCTGAGGGCACGGTGAGTGCTGGCTGATGGGGCAGGTCTAGAGCCTGGTTTACAGTGTGATTGACCTGTGGTTATTGCAGTCAGTTACACAGAGGAGAGAATATGATTTTGTGCAGTATGGCCAAACGTGTATTTTTTTCCCACTCATGCAGTCAATTTTGCTTAGTGCCTAGACACCACAAATACTCCAGCTAATTATAGCAAGTAGCTCCTCTGTCTTTTTTGGCTTAGAAGGGAAAAGGTGCTGCCTGCTGTATCTAAATTAGCTTAATGTAGATAAATGTAGATGCCCAAACTAAAACACAGGTTTTAGTTTGGGCATCAGAGTTCAAAAGTGTCAGCTTTTGTGTGCAGCTAAACTAATTATGAGATTTTCCTCCAAAGGGCTTTCACTGACTTCTCTCTTAGTAAACAAATATTTAATTAAAGAGTTTAAGGGTGATCTATAGCCAGTCTCTGCAGATGGAAAGCTCTGCACTGGTGGGTAGCTTGTGGCTCCAGTTTGCTAGTGGCGTGTACATTTATAGCAACACTGGAATGCAGCATGAAGCTGATCATTCTAGCCTGTGCTTGGAGAAAGCAATTTTTGCCTCTCACTAGCTGGCCTCCGTGCTTTTGGAAGGGTACTTTTAGCCTAAACCTGCCTCATGGAAGTCAGTGATGTAGGAGGATCATCCAGCAGAGCCCCCTTTATTGAACCCTGGATCATGCAGGAGTCTAGTGAGGAAGCTGGGAAACCGAGTGATCTTAATTCCTGCTCTGCCACAGTCTGAAAGCAAAGGAGTTGAGCAGCATACACTGGTTTAGGGTGCCTTAACTTTCAAAAGGATGGGACCTACATCTCTTGAAATTTGAACAGTCGTTTAGTCAGCCTGACTCAGGGATGATGATTTGGGGGAAAAATGGTCTTTAAACTCCCAGGCTGCAGTTCATTTCAAGTGAGCAGGTATTCCTGATCCTGTAGGGGCCATGTGTGGTAAGGATAGCCTAGTTAACATTTGCTTTACTTTTGTAACTTAAAATATTGTGACCTTTTTCTGGGCATAATACTGTGAATAATTCTCTACAGTTTCATGATAGTGAAAGGTGGATGGATTAATTGAAAACTTCCTATTTTTAACCTTTTTAATAGTCCTCTGTCATTATTGTAATTTTAAATGCTTTTATGAGGCCAAATCCTAAGCTGGAAAAAACTCTGCTTTACTTTGTTGGAACTACACTGGTTGGCACCAGTTGAAAATCTTGCAATCTTTAAGTTTTGATAAAACAAACAGTGGAGCCTGTTGTATTTTACTCTTTGTGTTTTTGGCATCACAGAAGCTTTCCGTGATTGTTTTTCTCATTTGAAGGCTGATTGTACTGAATGACCTCTTACTGCTAGAGGGTGGGTCGGTTTTTGTGGGAAAGGCTTAGTCAGTGTGTCGAGGAGATAAGTGGGACTGCATCACAACAAGCGTTGTGCATTAAATACTGGAATGTGCTGGGCATCTGCCAGCAGATTGGAAGCAGGACTATGCGACAAGCGCAAATGCAGTCACACTCCCTAAAATAGTACTCTGGATAACGGGAGATCTGAAAGTTATCGCTTACCTCATTTTAGCACAAATTCTTTCCTAATAATGGATTGTGGACTGAGGGTTCAGGGGGAATTCTTATTTTCATTTGGAATATATCCTGTTTGAATCTTAAGAACATTTAGTTCCCTCTGAAGTCTTTAGCTGAAGGCAGGATGGTGCTGCAGGTAAGAAGGAAAAAGCTCTCTTAAAACTATACCAGTGAAGCACAAAACCTGCATTTCCAGCTTAGGGTAAGCTGTTTATATAATCTGAAAGGGAAATGAGGTGGATTTTTACCTTGGTTTAGGTTAGTGGTAGTGTCTTCAAATTGATCTTGAACTGTCTGGAAGTATCAAGGCAGAGATAAATCAGTTCAGCAGCCTTGAACATGCCTGGACTGCTTGTTGGTGATGGGATTTTGGCACAAGACACTGGATGCAAGCAGTCAGCATTTGGAAATTAAAATGAACAGCAGTTAACCACTGAGGACCCTATATGGTTTTGTTTAAGGGGAAAAATAAGCACATTTGTTTTCCAGCCCCATGTCAAATTTGTCAACAGAAGAATCTGATTGCACAGCTTTACTCATCGGCATAAGCCATTTAAACTTAAAACCTGTGATGCCTAAATTAGTTTCTTACGAAAAGAGGATGAGTTAGCTTCTAAATGGGATAGTGTGAGGAAAGTGGGGGGGCTGGGGCTGCTGGTTTAGAGCAGGGTTAGAATATCCTGAGTCAGCAGGTGTTTGTGTTTAGCCCTGGTGCGAATCTGCTGTAGGAAAGTATGGATTGAAATAACTGTTCCCTGGATGTGTGTTTGCATTGCTGCAGGGACTTGGATAAGGAACTCAGTAAAAGGGAAGGTAAAAGTGGAAGCATGGAATAATGAGATTCAGAATAAAAAGTCCAGGCTACTGTAAGTCTTGACATTTTAGTACGTGCGGATTTCAGGAGAAGTGATGGGCTGCGCTTTCTGAAGGGCAAACAAATCACTTCATTTGTGGAAAAGCATCCATCAACTTCTGCTCCAAGCCTGGGGCCAGTTTAGCTTTTACGGACTACAAGGAGTAACTCTTCCATTGTGGCTGTACCAGAACTGAAGGCTCTGCCGCCAGCTGTTAGGTCCTGCACGTAGAGGAGAGCAGTTTTGTGTCCCCTGAACTCCTCTGTGGCAAGGAGACTTATTTAGCCTGTTGTACAGCAGCAGCAGCTGCAGGGCTGCTTTGTTTTATACTGGTTTACCGTGCATTGGGAAAGGAAGGCCGTTGCACCGGCTGAAGTGGGATACAGTGGTTATGCTTGAAAAGTTTGTTTTGGGAGAGGTTGTGGTGCACCAGACACACTGCTCTGGACCACAAGGGATTCCCTGACCTTGGCTGGCCCGTTAAGCCAGCTTTGCAGCTTTCCATCCCTGAAGTGTGTAAAGTAGCTTTATGGATGGTCAGGATCTGGCTCCAAGGAGTGATGCATGCATAAAACTCAGGTAAAAGGTAGGTAGAAGTAAAGTAAAAAGATGCAATCTGGTCAAGTTTCACTGAGCTTTGTCTTTTTCAGTCTTGCACACCTTCACGTTTTCTTTGTGTATTAGAAGGCATAAAAATTTTCAGAAATGGCACAGTTTATGTGAGTTATGCCTAACAATATATTAGAGTGCCTTGAGGGACTGAAAGATGGGGGAAGGTTATTTTTGGAAATCTATTCCCATTGAATGCTAGACAAACAAGGAATAAGGTGACTTTAAGTGTATACCACGAAGAATTAAAGGTATTTTTTTCCAGCACTGTAGTGTAGAGATGATCTGTACTATGTGCCAGGTTAGTCACGAAACCCTCAACTGCATTCTTCACTTCATTTAGTAAGAAAAGAGGGACCTTCTTTGCTTATTCTCATCACAATACTATGATTCCTCTTCCTCTGCAACGCCTAGGAATGAAGTATCTGAATCCCCAGCTGTACCAAGTTACAGAGCTACATCCTAGCATGGGAAGCTGTGCTGATTTACATCATCACAGTCTGTGGCTTGAGGTTTTAAGTCATCTTCATATAAAAATATGCAGAAGAATGTATCTGAGATAGTTTTATTTTGTGGGGTTACATTCCTGAGCCACATTAGAAACAAGGATTGTAGAAAAAGTGAAAAGGCACCAAAATGTCAGTTAATAACTCTGTGAGTCAAGGATGATGATGATGCCCTCTTTGTGGGTGGGTGTGAGTGATAGGGAGCACACAGCTCTTACCTTATCTGTGGTTTTAGTCTGAGTAGTCTTAATCGGGTAGTAAATCCTGAGTGAGATTATGTTGCAGGAGCGTGTGTAATGAAGATCAGCATGTAGATACGCTGTAGGGGCATAGCAGAGTCTAGAGATGCTTGCCAAGATATTTATTGCTGATAGGCTGAGGTAAACCAGAAGTTTGATTGCTTTAACCAGGATTTTCTAAACCAATGGGAAAAGAACAGCGTGAAGACCTAAGGACCTGTTTGCTCAGGCTGAGCTGACAGGTGAGGGCTGTGTGGACATAGCAGCAATGGGTGGAACACCAAGTTGGCAAAGGGCACGCCAACCATTTTGGAGATGTTTCTACAGCTGTTGCTGCCCAGCAGAAAATAACATGAATCACTTGGAGCAGCAGTGGCTTTGCTTGCTGTCAGAGTGCAGGGAGTCACTAAGTTCCTCAGATTTCAGGCATGGGGTGATGAACCTACATGTCACCTTCAGGGCAGTTTGCGGAGCAGTGTGTTCACATTATCCCAGGGTGCTTTCAGCAGTAGTACGGCTGTTTTCAGTTTTAGTGTCTGGTGGTCATAAGCTGTGGCAGGACGCCAAGGAGCCAAGGAAGAGCTTTGGGCCTGAAATTAACTTTCAGCAAACTTGATTAGAGGGGAGCCTGTAGCAATCTTGCAATTGGAAGTTTTATGTGTGTTTTGATATAACTGCATCTTCCTGATGTTTAGTAGCTTAGCCACAATGTCACTCAGTACTCTAAGGAGAGGTAGGAGGGCATGCAAGTGAATAAAACAAAGACATAAAATAATTTTGTATGTATTTTTAATGTTCAGTTTGTAGATAGATCAAAATGTTGGAATTTTAAAAGACCAAAATGCTTGATGATAATGAGTGTTGAGAAACGGTCACTATGCAGGCAGCGTGACTTATTTATCAGAGGGGAATTTCCATATTGCATTCCAAGCATGTTATTAAAGGATTAAAGAGATGGGTGATTCACCTTGGCCTAACTGTCCTGAAACTGTGCTTATGCTTATAATACATATCAGTAACTATTATGCAAATATTACTGTAATAATGAACCATATTTTGAATTCTCTGTGTCTCACAGTGGTTCACTCACTGGTGGGAAGGATTTGCAGTATTGACTCGATAGGTCTTGAAAGAATGTACTTGTTGGTAGAATCATAGAGTGGTTTGGAAGACACCTTAAAGACCATCCAACTCCAATCTCCCTGCCATGGACAGGGACACCTTCCACTGGATCGGGCTGCTCAAGGCCCCATCCAGCCTGACCTTGAACACCTCCAGGGATGGAGCAGCCACAACCTCCCTGTGCAACCTGTGCCAGTGCCTCACCACCCCCATGGTAAAGAATTTCTTCCTAATGTCTAATCTAAATCTTCCTCTCTCCAATTGAAAGCCATTGTCCCTCGTTCTATCACTACATGCCCTTCTAAAAAGTCCCTCCCCAGCTTTCCTGTAGCCCTTTCAGGTACTGGAAGGTCGCTATAAGGTCTCCTCAGAGCCTTCTCTTCTCCAGGCTGAACAAGCCCTACTCTCTCAGTCTGTGCTCATATGGGAGGTGCTCCAGCCCTCTTACTATGGATATAAACTGGAGAGGGGCAGATGTAGGCTTGATATAAGGAAGAATTTAATCACCGTGAGAGTGGTGAGACACTGGAACAAGTTGCCCAGGGAAGCTGCGGATGCCCCGTCCCTGGAGGTTTTCAAGGCCAGGTTGGATGAGGCCTTGGACAGCCTGATCTAGTGGGACGTGTCCTTGCCCATGGCAAGTGGGTTGGAACTGGATGATCTTTAAGGTCCCTTCCAACCCAAACCATTCTATGATTCTATGATCATCTTTGTAGCCCTCCTCTGGACCCGTTCCAACAGTTCCATATCCAGAACTGGACACAATATACCAGATGGAATTTCACAAGAGCAGAACAGAGCAGAACAGAATGACCTCACTCGACCTGCTAGCCATGCTTCTTTTGATGCAACCCAAGATACAGGGGAGTTGGAACTAGATGATCTTTAAGGTCCCTTCCAACCCTTACTATACTATGATATGGTTGGTCTTCTGGGCTGTGAGTGCAAATTGCCAGCTCGTGTCAAGCTTCTCATCAACCAGCACCCTCAAGTCCTTCTCTGCAGGGCTGCTCTCCATCACATCATCCCCCACCCTGTACTGAACCTGTGGATTGCCCCAACCCAGGTGTAGGACCTTGCACTTGGCCTTGTTGAACCTCATGAGGTTCACACAGGCTCACTTCTCCAGCCTGTCCAGGTCTCTCTGGATGACATCCCGTCCTTCCGGTGTGGCAACTGCACCTCTCAGCTTGGTGTCATCTGCAAACTTGCTGAGGGTGCACTCGATCTCGCTGTCTATATCACTGATGAAGATATTAAACAGCACTGGTCCCAGTGTGGATAGTTCTTGTTGTTTCCATCTGGACCTTATGTCCATGGGCCTGTCTTGGCAAGAGCTCAGGACCTAGGAAGTAAAGCAGGGACCATGATCCCAGAGTGAACTTATTCTTTGTCCTGTAAGGTTAGGGTCATAGACCTCTTGACTATACCGAAGGTAGACCCACACATTTAACTTCACAGTATGTTCTGTCTGTGTATTGCATTACTCTGCTGAGATCTCACTCTTTCTAATTCTGGGAGAGCTGCTTTCTTGAGCAGTGCAATGTTTGTGGCAAGGTGCTAACAGTGGCACTGCAGTGCGCTGAGTGTGGGATGTTTGCAACTCTGTGGTCATGGTTTTTTTTGGAATATGGAGCGTGGTCCCAATGAGTGTTCCTAAAGGTTCTGGTTGAATTGCTCTTGCAAATGACAAATCCATTTGTTTTGTTCCAGCATTCTAGATTATAAACTTGTTTTCCCGAAACAGAAAGTACTTAAGGTAACCTGTATAGTGAAAAATGCATTAGTGAAATATAGCACTTAATTTCTTTTTCTGTCATCTGGCCTCAGTCTGTAGTAGCAACCAGGAATGTTTTGTACATAGTTTCCTTCCTTGATTATGTTTTTAAAATTCTGGAAATCTTCCTATTTTTGTTGTCATCAGGAGTAATAAGTTCTTGTCCCTTTTAAAAAGGTGTCCATTCTGGTTTTGATTTGAACTGCTGCCTGGAAAATGCAGGTATTTCTCTTCAGACTGCAGACCCTTTTCTGCAGTCACCCTGAAGGGCACAGTTCATCTCTGGGAAATGCCAGGCAGAAGATTGGTTGGTGCTGAAATTTCAGTGACCGTGGTTTTAGCACTTCCAAACCTGCTAGCTTTCAGACATAAGTGCCAGGAAAAAATTGCTGTATTCAGTTCAGTTCTGCAGGCAGAATACGATTTTTAAGTGAAGACTTTAGTGAGTATCAGAAGACTTTAGTGAGTATCAGAAGTCAGAGTATCAGAAATCAGAGGCTCAATAGCTACTGTTCTTGCTTTTAAATGCAAGAATATGCAAGAGTATACCCTTGAATATTGTACTATAGGAATTTGTTCCTCGGAATCATTTGGAAAACCCTTCCCTACTGACAAGTCAGTGAACTGTCTTGGAGACATGATGTGACTTGCGAGAGAGAGCACCCTGTTTCCTGAGGGGGAGGATGGTTTCTGAGTCCGGGTGTTCTGATGGGTTTGGGAGGCTCCAATGCTTTTGATCAGGTTCACAATTGTTCCAGGTATTTGGAGCCACACATATGTGGGGTCACAGCAGAATAACGTGTCTGAACCTTGCTTGGCAGGATTCTGTTTGAGATAACTACTGTTAATTTTTATGTCTGAAAAATACCCTGCTGTTAGTGCTGCTTTCCAAAGATGTCATCTTCGAGGCTAAAGCCCGGTGACCTAGTGTCCAAACTTGTGGAAGCCTGTTTTCTTCTTAATACTGTGAAGTGATTGTGTTAACAGCCTATTCCTGCGTCTGGGGCACTGGTAGTATACCAGTAGAATGACCACGTAAGTCTTGCCTGGGGTTTGGGTTTCTCATACAAGGACTAATAAGCCAATTTCCAGAAAAAGTGACATGTTTCAATCTTTGTTTATGGATGACCGGCACTTGGCATGTTTCTGTGTTGATTTTTTCCCCAGCTCTCTGACAAAGGATTGTCCTTGGTCTGACAGTACTGAGTTATTCTGCTCTGGTCTTTTCCTGGTGTTGGCAGTCTGACAGCCATGCAAGCCAGCCTCACAGGAACCTCCAGGAAGTGTAGTGAGATAGATTTGAATGGTCAATAGCATAGTTAGTATTAGCATTGTGTTTCATAGAACTGTAGAATGGTTTGGGTTGGAAGGGACCTTACAGATCATCCAGTTCCACCCCCCTACCATAAGCAGGGACACCTTCCACTGGATCAGGTTGCTCAAAGCCTCGTCCAACCTGGCCTTGAACACCTCCAGGGATGGGGCGTCCACGACTTCTCTGGGCAGCCTGTGCCAGTGCCTCACCACCCTCACAGGAAAAAATGTCTTCCTAATGTCTAATCTAAATCTCCACACTTTCAGCTTAAAACCATTCCCCCTCATCCAGTCCCTGTAGTCCCTGATAAAGAGCCCCTCCCCAGCTTTCCTGAAGGCAGCGTTTTTGGCAGTATATAGTTTAAATGTTGTGTTTTCTAAGGGGATAACCAATCAACCAAGACTTTCTGGGCTTCCTCCTGCGTTACTGGTTTCAGAATGAAAGCTACGGGGTATCTGGCTATATGTAGTGTCAACAGAAATGGGGAGGAGGCTTTGTAATTTGAGTGTCAGAGCAAAAAGAAACCCAACAAAAAACAGAAGAGATGCAGCCAAGGGGATTTTTATACAAGCCTATAGTTAATTTTAGCTGTGGATTTTGGTTGGGTTTTGCATTTGTCTTTTTCTTTTTTTTTTTTTTAATTGTGTTTCATTTCAAGGGCTGTTGAGGGGTGAGGAAGAAAGGAGCTATTGTTCCAGTTGGTCACACTGCAGCGTGTGCCTCTCTCCTAGCCCTGCTTTCAGCTGTAGCCTGAGGTAACACCTGGTTGGTTTTAGCAGCTGAATGTGTTGACAACCTGTCATAATTACTACCTTGATGCATCTGCTGCATGGTAGTTTCTGTTGGAGACTGCAATCAATCTCCCCGAAGTCTATTTTCATGTGGAATCCAAAATGACATGGGAAGTGCAAGTCTTGTGCACAAAATTATGTGACGCAGTTTCTTCTTTGATTGCCTCACTGTATTACAGTTCTGTTATAATAAGACATTCATAAAGTACCTTGCTAAAAATTGGCCGTTCTTTTTGCAATTCTTATTACAATTGCAATATTCAAATATTAGGCCTTCTCTACGGTGTTGGAAATAGCTGTGAATAGAGAAATTCTTTTATTAGTCTTACCAGATAAGTTAACTATTCAGCATGTCAAAGATTTGCTCCCAAGACTGGAACCATGTGGGAATTCAGCTGAGGCTTCTTCACCCCTGTTTCTTTAACTCTAACCTGTGGTTGTTGTTGTTGAACAAAGAGTACGAGTGGGTGGGAGAGAGAAAGAAGCAGGATGTGGATAAAAAGAAAGTGAAGAGTATCTAAAATCAAGTGGATGAAATAACAGACCAGAAGGAATGTAAAAGTAAAAATAGGAAGTTAAAAGGGAAAACTGCCTTCACAGAATTTCATCAGGACAAGACTGATCATGGCTTTGATGCTAATGGATGTGTAACAGTGATTTGGATAGCAGGCAGCACCCTGTTCCATTGGCAGTGGGCATAGGAAAGACCTGCCTCTCTGGAGGCTGTGGGTTTGACCCTGTGGGTTCATGGCAGGAGGATTGAAAGTTGTAGCAAGCCACTAATTGCCTTTGGGAGGCCACTGACAAGGGTGGGTGCGATTGGAATGATTGAGCTTGGTGGGAAGATCAAGGGCTTGGCAAGTTCAAATGTGTGCTCTGAGTGCTGGTATCCTCAGCCTACACGCCATAAGAATGCACAAATGAAAGGCAGGTGTTTATTTCCTCCCCCCTCCCCTTCCCCCCGCTGTTGTTCTACATGAATTAATGTAAAATTTAATAATAACATACCATTTCAGCAAAATCATTTCCTTGAACTTGCCATCAACAAAAGATATATTGGAACAGAGAGTTTCCTCTGGGGTGAAATAGAGTACAAACAAACAGAAATGACCATTGTATATTTAATGGAGAAAAAAAATGTCACGTGGGTTGAATGTCATGCTAATGATATTATGAAGCAAGAAAGGGAGCCAAACAGTGTACACCTTTCACCATGGAAATTAAGTCCAGAAAGGCTTTCAACAAACACCATTTAAGCAAAATAAGGGGTTGAATTGTCATCTGCCATGAAAGAAAATCTAATTTGTCCATATAATCCTGTTGGTCCAGGTGAGTGATGGCAGTACTGTTCTTCTAATTGCCTTTGAAGTTCAAAGGAGGAAGAGAGATCCTTTTTTCCATTCTGTTCTCTAGCTTGGCTTCTGTGGGTGGGGAGGAGACCCGGCAGTAATATTTCATTTATCAACTTAACTTTGGTTGAACCAGTTGCATTTTGTGGGAAACCACTCTGATGGTCAGTTGTTGCATGCTGCAGTCCTCTTGGAAAAAAAGACTGAGGATATTAGGATGTTGGCAGGAATTGCAGGATATTTCCCTGCGGTCTCCAGCTGGGTGGTGTCTGCTGGAACACTTGCTATGTGATTCCCAGCTGTGTTTCAAAAAGGGCTTTGCCAGCATGCCAGGCATTACTGATCTTATCTAGAACAGGGAAACTGAGGCAGACAGGGGCCAGCTTGTTGAAGCAAGTCTGGGAGTCAGGCCCCACAGTGTCAGGGCTCGTCCCAGCCCCACACCTCAGCTCTGCAGCCTGGCTCCCCAGGGAATGCAGGACAACCTGGCCATGTTGCTTCATGCTGTTGGGACGCAGAGGTGAGCGCTCTCTCACTGGAGATTACTCCCACTCAGGCAGGGTGGATCCCAGGGAGGCAAACCTGGAATGGCTTTGGTCTCTGACACTATTATATGTGGCATAATGGACTTGTCCTTGATTGACCCCACGAGAAATGCCATTTTGGACTGGGTGACGTGCTGTCAGACTGGCCACTGATGGTAAGTGAAGAGGCACGGTAAATCTCCATGTCGTCAGTCTGTCTGGCTGCACTGCAAGGGAATCGCAATACTTCAGTGGTGCTAATGCTTTCCCTCCGTGTACCAGCAGCTGTCTTTGGAATTCCCACCTTTAGGAGGTGCTCCAAGAAAGGGAAGGTCACACAGTCATAGAACAAAATCACAGAATGGTTTGGGTTGGAAGGGACCTTTACAGGTCATCTAGCCCAGGAACAGAAACATCTTTAACCAGATCAGGTTGCTCGGAGCCCCGTCCAGCCTGACCTTGAATCAAAGCCAGGTCCCTCTCTGTTCGCCCACCTGTCCCAGCACTACACGGTACTCTGGTCACAGCATTACGCTCACCAGACTGGCTCGCTAACCAAAACAAAGCCCCAAGCATGTAAACCCAAAGGTGCAGAATCGAGCTGAATTTCACTCACAGGTGAAGTACCAGGAAAACCCCACACTGTTAAGAAGGGAGGGAATGTCATGGCTGGTCATATGCTTAGCCCACACAATTTGGTCCTGGTTTACAGTGGACTCTGGTTGCTGGTCAGGGTCTCTAAATTAGCCAAGATTTTTTTATGGCCCAGATCACCTGTTAGATGATCTAAGTGGAGCTGGTATTATTTAAGCATGCCTGTTTGCATTAGGTTTGTATTAGATCCCTCAGATCTAATACTTCTGCATGCATTCTCCATTTGACATCCCCATCATCCTTTTGTTTCTACAAGCAAGTAGTGGTCCTCACAAACCCGCTGGTGTTTGCCCAAGTTGGATCAAGCACTGGACCAGGCTGCCCGGGGAAGTGGTGGAGTCTCCTTCTCTGGAGGTGTTAAAAAACCCATGTCTTCATGACGTGGTTTAGTAGGCGTGGTGGTGTTCGGCTGACAATTAGACTGGGTCATCTTAGAAGTCTTTTCCAATTCTATAAATTGTGGCAGCGATGTTTTGAATTTTTTAAAATTACTTTTGGTTTATGCAGAAGTCAAAGTTTCTGAAATAGCTTGGGGGATCTTGGCTCCTGAGCACGCCTTGAGTTCACACACATTGATTATTTAGCAACATGAATCAAATCTTGGGAGGCTTATTTTAGGATCAATTCCCATTTCTTTTGTCCTGTGCAGTGGTTCAATCATAGGGGTAAAGCAGTCGCAATAAATGGTTGGGCAAGTGTGTGTGTTCTGCTACTAGAGGACTCCACATAACCCTTAGACTTGCTCTGCGAAGACTTAGGAACAGGTTCATTATCTGTCTTGGGAAAAACGGCTGCATTTGAAACAAGGCCTCTCCCTGGGCTCCTGCACAGCGAGTGCTTCAGCCCTGTTTGACTGTGTCCTGGCTTTTAAACTGTTTTTCTTTCTCTCCATTTTTTTCTTACTGCAATCTCCATGATTGCCTTGAAATGCTCATGTGAAGGTCATTTTACTGGGACATTTTGCCTTTCTGAAATAGCCTCACTTGTTCTCTAAAACTACAAGTATTGGTAATACACCAGCTTACTGGGCGCAGGCTAAACTTTAAGGCAAGCTGATATTTGCCATGCTAACAAAGATGTCAAGGGTGGAAACCATGGCCTTTACACTTAGCAGCTTAGTTTTTATGACTGCAACAAAGCTTTAAATCAAGACCAGCTTTGTAAAGGCGAGCCAAATAGAAAATTACGTGAATAAGAATGCTGATGCTTTTTGTGGAGGGGAAAAAAATGTTTAGGCTTATGGTTGTCTGTTCTCAGTGGGGTTAAATTGCAGATCCCTTGTCCTCGATGTGCTCATAAGCCACCTTTGATTAAATTAATAGCAGATTCAAGTTGGGAGAAGGAAAGGGAGCTTTGTTAGTGAAAAAGAAAATTTACCAGAGGAGCAGGCCATCCCAAGCTGTAATTCCTACAGAGCTTCTAAAACATCCCTTGTTTTTAATTCAGAAGTGTCTTCCTTTGTCAACCAGAGTCAAGAAATTAGGGCTATGGTGGGAAATGGAATTTCCAGTGCACAGTTGAGGTAGCTGTCTCTCTCTGTGCTGGGAATGGGGTGGCGTGGTGCAAAAAAGCCCCAGCAACATTCATGGGACTAGAGCATTCCTGCATATCCTGTGGCCATCTGGTACTCTTAGGGCTCTTCTTCTCCCGGGCATGTTTTGTGGCCAGGCTGCAAGCGTGTGTGCTTTCCCATCTGACTCACAGAATCGTTGAGGTTGGAAAAGACCGTTAAGATTGTGGAGTCCAACCATAAACCTAACACTGCCAAGCCACCACTAAAGTGTCGCCTAAGTACCACATCTACATGGATTTAAATCCTTTCAGGGGTGGGGGCTCCACCACTTCCCTGGGGGCCATGAGAAATGTTGATGGGTGTGATGTTTTTATTGGTTATAATCTTTGTGGGTATTACTTGGACTTGCAGAGAAGATAATGGCTCTTTCCAGAAAGCCTAGGCAAGGTGAGGGGTCCTGAAAACAGAGGAAGCGCTGCTGTAAACTGTAGTGTTCAGGTTAATGGAAAGAGAGAGATGACAGTTTTGTCTTAGGCTTGGAGCATCGTCCCAATTCATTTTGGTGGGAACTGTAAAAATTAAACTTTAGCACTATGCAGCGGGTTACTTTGTGGGGTAAAAACATTGCTTTTGGTGTTTTCTGCTAGTTCTTTTGGTAAAGAGATGATGTTGAGGCTAATTTTTAACTCATCAGTTGAAACAGTGAATGGGCTCGTGCTCACTGCGCAGTTATGGCTGTTCCTCCCCAGATGCTGTTCTGTGCCCTCTCACCAATTCAGAGAGTGTATTTGTGTGTGTTGAAGGGAACACTCAGTATCCAGCGACTGTGCTTTCTGCTAACGAAAGCAAACTGGACACAGAGCTTTTTTAGCGCTCAGTGGCATAAGCCAGCAAAGAAAGGTTTTACACTAACAGAGAGGCAAAATGAAAACAGGAGGATCCATTTCCACAAATCCACAGTCTGTTACCTTCCTTGTTCATTTATTCATCCAAACTGTTGACTCTCATGTGGGACAACTGCTGATGACCGTTCAGTTACTCCTGACTGACACCTGTGTGTAAGAGCTTGGATCTCCCCTTATGCCAGCTGGAGTGGGAGATGATGGCATTGTTTCCTCCTTTGGCCTTGGGAAGAGGCTGTGAGTGAGGAGTCATTTCTGCCTCGTGAACTGACAGCCCTGGTATCTCGTTGGGTATCTCTGGAAGGTAAGGCGATAGCTGACAACCATTGGATTGTCTGGGAATGTCTGAGGCTCGCTGTAATTTCCTGCTCTCCGGGTTCCCCTCCCGCTCTGTAACCCACACCCGTACACTTGTTTGCTCTGGGTTTGTCCAGCTGGGAGAAATGCCTTGCTTTGCTGTTTCTGGTGCTATCGTTTGACACTACAGCTCTCTTCATACAACAAATCATTCCAGGTAGGAGTATGCTTAAGCCCACAGAATTGCACTGATGCTGAATGTGCCCTGTGATGTTGACAGCAGGTGCCAGAAATGCTTAGACTAAGGAATAATAAGCTTCAGGGGGAATGGCCTGTTTTAAATCAGTGTCTGTGTTTAGTGTTTCTGTTACAGACATATGTATGGGCTCCTGGTGTTAACTCGGGGTTGGATAGTCCCCAGAAATATGAGAGTGATTTTGAGTTTCACCCCCTCCCGTATTCCCTTCAATAATATCTTTTAATCTTGTGCTGTGCCAGTATCTTGAGAGAATCTGATAGCAGTCCCTCGTGAAGCGAGCAGACGAATACAGAGGACTCTTGCACCAACTGCCTTTGTTATTGAAGTCAGAGGCTTTCAGCAGCCTTCGGGAATTCAGAGGTTTTATTTTAAATCAGGATTTCTGTTCATCTTTCAGTTAATTTCTCTGTTCTTGAATAAATTCACAGGTTGCAAAACATTCTGGAACAGTATAGCACTAGGCAAAAACGAAATGCTGCTCATATCCATTTTATATCGAAGTGTGTTATGGTAGGCTCTGAAAAGTATGCAACAGAGTTAAGCTGCAAAACAATCTCTATTTTGTTATACAGAACATATAATAATTTTGAACGGTATAAAGTTTTGATAAGCATTAAATCTTCGTAAAATATGCAGCGTAACTATTCTCAATCTGCAGTTCATAAGTAATTCAGCCACGTCAAAGTCAAGCAAACACAAATCCCCTTTATACCGTACTGGACCATCTGTCTAATCTATCTGTGTCAAATATGGCTTGTTTGGGTCTATCCTTCTGCAGTCTGTTCTGGGTAGATCAAATTAAAGTTTCTGGTCAATGACTACTTTCTCTTGATGTTTGTAACTGAGGTAATAAACATGTTTTTCATTCTAGTTTTATAACGTATTTGGTAAACAAGAACGAGGCAGTCAGCACAAATACCATTTTGTCATGGTTGGCTAGAGTGTTTTTACAGCGGCAGCACCTTTTCAGCAGTTACCAAGTACCGTGTTAATGTGAAATAGCTGAATGAAGGGGTTGTACTCAGGCATTTGCAGGCTAGCAAGCACCAAGATGGGTAGTGCAGATTCACCTGTTGCCTGGAGCTTGTCTTCTGTTGATCCACTGCTGCCCTGGAAGGACTCCATTCTATTTGCCTGGAACTTGCATTAGCTTTGTGGAATGTCAGAAATGAATATTTGTAAGAACTTACTGTTTCATTTCTGTTTCATTTTGCCAGTGTATTTGAGCTCTAAGCTGTCCCTCCTAAATACTGGAGGAGTGCAAGTAGCAGTATTGCAGTACGACAAAGATAAACCCCTAATTTTGCAGGTGACCTGTTCTTTTGATGTCTTTCCAAAACGAACTGATGCAGTGACATACGTCCTTGTGGGTTACAAAGGATGCTGATGTGACTGTTGCTCTACTCGCAGCTCCTGTTTGAGGGAGGGAAGCTCCTATTCATGCAGTACTAGCTCCGTGTGGTTGCATAAAGACTGCACTATGGTGTTGTCTGATGATTTGCATTCTACCTCCATCTTCTGTGCATAGATGTGACCGGTTTATGGGCAGAGAATAGTGAAATTTTCGGGATTCTGAAATCCTGTGCCTGCTTAGGGCTCTCTTAAGAGAGAACCAGACCTCGATGTGCTGCCAGGCGGCTCCTGCTGCCGCAGTAAGTTGCAGCCCCTGCCCTTGAGCAGTGCAGGGCAGCCTGCAGGAGGGATGCTCGGGGTGGGAGCATGACTCATGCATCTACGTGACTTGCAAGTTGTGTTGGCAAACCATCAGCTTTGCACCCCAGCTCTGCTGCTGCGGTGCTGCATCTGCATTGCTCCAAGTGTCTGCACACCCAGCCTCTGTTTTGGTGTGTGCCAACTGACTCCTACGGCTTGGGAACTTGAGTTTTCTCTCCAGGGCTGTTATTAAAGGCAGCATAGATACAGCCTGTGTTCATCATTACCCTCCCAAGAGAACCAGATTGCAGGGTTTTTCCTGAGATGCCTGTTTAGGAAAAAAGAAGCTAGGGACAATCTAAAAATTCTGCATTTTTACGTATCCAATCCCATTACTGCTCTCTACCTCTCGCCACCTTCCCCACTTCATTTTTTTTTTAGCTTCCCTTGCATGTGCTTTATGCAGAGATATTCCTGCTCTCGAGATGGTGCCATGCTGAAGGGAAAGCAAAGCCCAGTGTTTAGGAATTAAAATGGCTGAATCGTTGTGTGTCAAGATGGAGTCAACCAAGCAGATCGTTCTAGAAATAAAAGGGGACAATTTTGCTGTCACTGTTGAAATCATGAGGCTTCTTTCTGTATGTTGTGTTGACATTGATGTCATGACTAACAGAAATGTTTTGTATCATATTCCACCTTCAGTGCTTTGTTCTGTCCGGCTGTAGTACGAAATGTCGCGCAAATATAAATTACCATCAGGAAGAGAAAGGGCAAAGCAGTGATTCTAGGTCTGTTTTAACCTCTTGCTGTCTTCACAGCACGTGGTTTTTAATGGAGGATATAATAATTGAAAAGCGAACATAGTGTAATCCTGAGGTTTATGTTAAAGCCTCTTACTAGCGCATCACTCCCATTAATATATTCACTTCGAGAAATGTACTGATCCAGGCGTTTTCTGGTTTTGCTATTCCAAATAAGGGTGCTTTGATTGCTGGTGACCTGATTTGAATATGAGCTTGACTGATTTAATTTAAAATATTGATTGCAGTGCCTTGGGTTGGTCATGTTTTTGCTTTATTCCTGTAACAGCTGCCATCCTCGCTGGAATCAGGGAGTTTAGGTCTCACTTTTTCTGTGATGCCCAGAGAAAAAGATCTTTAACACATGCCCTGGAAGGAGGAATTTTGCCCGCTTCAGGGGCTCGGGGTGCATCTTGCTCACAGAATTGTAGAATGCTTTGGGTTGGAAGGAACCTTTACAGGTCCAACCCACCTGCAGGAACAGGGACATCTTTAACCAGATCAGGTTGTTCAGAGCCCCATCCAGCTGTCCTGGAATGTTTTGAGGGGTGCGGCCTCCATTATCTCCATGGGCAACCTGTTTATTCCTTTCTGTTGATGGTTTAAATGAAGTGCTGTTAGCGAAAGGGGCTCATTCTGTATTTGAGATTTTCGGTGGGAGCTGCAGTTGCCCCTAAGCATCCAATGCAGCATCTGTCTGCCTGTCTTGTGCCTGTTCCCATCCTTCCCATCACAAAGAGAGATGCGGGACCAATCTGGTCTTTTTAGTTAAAACACTCCTTGCACTTTTATGTGCTGTTTCTCAATTTCATTGTTGGTAACAGGCTCTCACATGCTGCATCATGGGTGGAGGGCCACTAGAAAATGGTAGTCAGAGCTCCAGGAGACGTCTGGAACATTATAAGCAGTGATGCCAGTGCAACTTGTGAGGTCTCTGGAAGCTTGCAGTAGTGTTGTATTTTCACTAATGAACTGTGATGTTGCATTTTTGGTTATGAGGAGAGTTGGGCTTTCTCCAGACACATGCAGGCTACGACAGTAAGATGAAAGTGGAGCTGATTGGGTAGCAAGGTGAGATTATTTGATCACAAATAATTGTTTAATTTAAAAAATGCCACATGGCAGTGAAAGGCATTTGAAACAAATGATGGGATGGATCTGTACATGTTAAAAACCATTCCTAGTAGGAGTATTAGAACTAGTCCCACTGCCATGAAAACTGTAAATCTGATGGCAGATTTTAAATTCTTCTTCTTCTTCTTCTTCTTCTTCTTCTTTAAAAAAAAAAAGATTTTCTGTCTATTCTTTTCTCCTCTGTATTTCTATTTGGCAATACTTTTAACGCTTTAAGATTTTATTTTTGCCTTGAAAGTGAAAGAATGTTCAGGATTTCCCTCAGGAAACAAAGCTTTCAGAACCTGAAAAGGCCAAAGAGAGTGTTCTCCTCCGGAGATTTTTTCCTTCACCCAAGATGGCTCTGGCTGGAGTGATGCGGAGGAGAGAGAAAAAGCAAGAAGATCTGGAGAGCTGCCAAGTATTTAAAGGAACTGTGTAGTAAACAGTCATTAGGTGGAAAATGATCAGGATTAGCACTTTCTAAATTGCTTCAGGGCTGTATGTTTTTTTCTACTGTGAATCTGCAGGTGTAAATCTTAAATATGTGAGAATCATAGCTTTTATGTTTAACATGTAAATAAGGTTCTACCATGTCCTCTTTCATGGCCTCATCACCCTGTCGTACTTAAAAGACAGAGAAAAATGGAAAACACCTGCCATTTTTATTTTCTAAACAATTTCATAGTCTATTTCTTCATCTCTTTTTGACTGTGTGAGAGGCAATACTGCTATTTTGCAGGACAGTCCATAAAATTGCATTTGCAGTGTCAAATTTTATACTCATATCTTGTGTGAGTTCCTGCCTGGGTTATCTCAGGTAGGTATGGTGATTTTAAACATGGATGTGATTGCTCAGTGGGCTGTACTCTGGAAGCGTTTCCTTTCCACTCATCAAACTTGTATTTCTGCCTGGTAACTAGCTCAAATCTGCCTCTCTCTGCTGATATTTATGCGATGTAACCCTTCCTCAGGCTTAACATTTAGTATCAGTATTGTTATTTTTTTCATTTCTCACCGTTATTGAAGAAAATGGTGTAGTGATTATCTTGTACTGAGTGGGCACTAAGCATCAAGAAATAGTCTGGAATTCTTTTTTCCCTTGATCACATCTGTCTTGAGGCAATCCTGGAGCAGAATGTAGTTTACTGAGTCTAAGCACTCTGTACAGCCCACAAATCACCTGTAAATTATTCTTATATAGTTTTTTATTCTTATTGCAGGTAGATGAAAAACAGTAGTACTGAAATAAGGATGAATCTTGTTCGGTATTCAAGACAAGTGATCAGTGACATGTGACAAATGTCTGCTTCTTTCTTCCTGCACAGGAATTGCTTCATGTATTTCCATAACCTAAGGTCTTCTCAGTCCCAGGGAAAAGGTGGAGGTTTTCTATAGCAAGCCTTGGATTCAGGGAGCATGAATCAAGAACCAGGGCTATAGTGAAGCTGAATACTGCTAGACAGCAGCATTTTTGTCCATCGAGGCAGCTGGTCAGATTGAAATCTGATGATAAAAGCAAACCCCAAACCAACCAAACAACCCCCTACCTCCTGGGTGAATGAGTGTAATTATACTTTCACACTTCAGGCTGGAATTCAGAGCAATTTTAGATGGTCTGTGCTGATACCGAAGGAAACACAGTTTCTACACAGCTTCTGAGTCATGTAATAAAGCAACAAACCATCAAACTCCTACACTTGAAAGAAAGAAAGAAAATGGAACTGGCTGAAGATTTCAGGACATCATTTGGAAACGGTAGAAGGCAGCTCAAAAACTGTTCAAGGAATGGAGTCAGTGTGTAGTGGAAGTGTTTTCTCCCTTGTAGTGGAAGTGTTTTCTCCCTTCATTTATTCATAACGGAAGCGGACAGAATGGGTAGTCATTTTTTGACGCAGCGAAGGTTGGCTTGCCATCCATGGAAGGACATTTCATGACGTAAAATGGAACTTCTCTGTACTTGTCATTTCTTAACATTTCTCTTTGCCATCTGAATTCCCTGGGGTAGAAAGGAAAGTTGGACAGACTCCAGCAGGGTGCTGTCTTCATTGTCTCTTTACCTGTGTTCAGTATAGAGATGGTGTGTCTCTACGTGGCATCAGGGCACCTGTCACACCATTTGGTGAACAGGGGAAACCCTGTAATAGTTTACACAGTTATTGTGTGAATAGGGATTTTTCTTTTTTTTTACTTTTTTTTTTTTTGAACTGAAAGTACAGTTGTGATTGACAAATGCTGTTTCAGAGCAGTAGGAAAAAGTTTATCTCCATAGATCTTATTCCAACTCTCCAAATTTACTGGAACTACTTTTTTTTCAGATGCAAAATGTCTCTAAGTCTGTAATGAGGTCACAACCTTCATACAATCAGTGTTGTGTAAGCCACATCATCAGAAAGAATGAAATCATTTTTCAGGAAGCGTTCCTTGGCACCTATAGGCTGTGAGAAAGGTGAAGGGAAATGTCAGGTTACCCACCCAAGCTTTGGGTGAGGAGGGGAGGGAGGGAGACTGGATGCTTCTTGTTTGATGGTGCTAGAGCAGAAATGTCAGCAGTCACATGCATTGTTTTGCAGAAATGCATCCTTTTTGATGATTGATCCTCTCTTGTAAAACCTTGGGTAAAAACCCCTAAGTGCATGTACCTTATTTTGCCATTTTATGATAGTGGAAAGAAAGCACTCATGATGTAAGTTGAAATGGCAAACCCATCACATGTCAATTATGAAAAAGGCAACTGGGTTGCTTTTGTAGGCAATTTAACCTGAGTATTGGCCTCAGTGAGCCTTCTTTGCAGTACTGGGGAAGCAACAGTCCCCAAAGACATTGAGCAGATGCTGTTTCCCAGTAAACAGGAAATTAAAAAAAAAGGTGAAAATTATTAGGTATTTCGAGACGTGTCTTTGGGATGATGAGATAATTTGTCCTGAATTAAATGCTGAGGTTTTGGCATGATGTGTCAGTTTTAGTTTTTGGGACATGAAGTAAGAATGAAATAGTCTGATTGAATTCGAAAGTTGCCAGATAATGAAAACAACAGACAAGATCTTATTTAAATATGAATATAATATCAAGTGGCATTTATGGAATGATGAGGAGAGATCGTAATTGAGAGGAGACAAGTGGAGATCAAAAGTTATTGGTTTTTGAAGGAGGAATTCTAGAATATTCTTAAAGGATGGCACGCATTCTTATCTTATTAAAAACTCAGAAAGCAAGCAGGTGATAGAAACAATATGTAAGATGTCCAGTGGATAGAGCTTCATAAATCTTCTACATCTGTACCCAATTATTTAGCTTCTCTGGCTAATTTTTTTTTCCCCTGTAGTGCACATTTCTTGCTATGAACTAATGGTACATAATAATAAAATCTTGGGTGTTGGCCAGCACAAACAAGGTTTTGGCTAACTTTTGGAGTGTTTATGGAAGTAGAAAAGCAGTGCAGCTGTTGGATTGGACATGTGCCAGCTGAGGATCCATTTCCCAGACAAAAAACTTGAATCAGGATGAAATAATGAGCAGATATTTTACATATTATTGCTTTATGCTGAATTTTTTTCAGCTTCTGCTGCTGCATATTGTGATTCCGTGGGATGTGTAGCCAGGTTTCAGGCATTGCACCTGGTAACTGAGTGATCCTAGAAGAAAGACGATGTATTTGCTTATGTTTTTTCCTGAGTGCTTCACAAGATGAGTTTTGAGACCTTAGTGTGAAAATACTTTTGTATAGTACCGCTGTTTCCCTCTGAGGTGAATGCAAAGAACTATAAAGCTCTTGAATCAAATTTCTGTTGTTTTTTTCCTGTTGCTGCAGAGCAGTCTCCATTCCCTGGGTGTTCAAGGCTAGCGATCCTGCTGTACGTAAATGAAGCTGTATTTATATGTTGCCAGAAGCTGTGTATAACAAAGTGCCAATAACAATAGTTAGATATTTTGGAGAGCTAAATGTCATTGATTTGTTTATTTGCCTATTTTACTTGGACCATTCAGAACTGTGAATAACGTGCACCTTGGAGGAAAGTACTCTTTGCTCTGGGCACTTCTTGGGCAGCTAACATGCTGGCCCCAGGGAGCAGAGGGTGCTGGGAGCCCATCTCCTGCCTCCAACACCTGGAAAAAGTATCCTTGACCGGTTGTATAGCTATGGTCCAGGACTGCTGGGGTCAGCTGGGACAACGCTGGCTGGGGTTTGTGTCACCGCAGCTCAGCTGCCCTGAGTTGCAGCTTCCTTGGCTAGGGAAGCTGTACACTCTGGGAGTAGCATCTTGGAGGTAGCAAGACTGTGGCTCGTGCAAAGCCAGGGCCTTGCAGAATCCTTCAGGCTTATGTGAGCAAAAATGGATTGTAGTGTTTGAGACTAAGAAGATGTTTCAAGCAAAACTGCGTCATTTTCATCTGGTGAGACTTTGCTGCTTTCTACAAAGTTGTTTACTAGACTTTTCCTCATGCTGTCAAGTTGTGCGGTGAAGATTTGGAGAAGAACATTGTGGTGATCTTTGTACAACAGCAAGGTAATGTAGGGAATTGCAGAAGTGCCAGCCCTTTCTACAGAAGGTGCAGAAGCCTACAAGACTGCACTCTATTAGCAAGCTGACATGAGAGACCTGGGAAGAGTCATCACCGTATCATACATAAAATGATAAATATCTGTGTCTGGCCTGAAGCACCGTATAAGGATGTGTGCAAAAATACCTGGAAGAGCTCTCAAAAAGGACTTAACCATAGTTGAGACATCAAAGAGCCAAGATAATAACCCAAGTTATTTAAGATGTAGCTTTTCTGGGCTTTTGCTTCCATCCATCATCTTATTTCCCAAGGTTTTAAATTCTGATCTGTGTGCTTTTTTCTTCCCAGGATGCATCTCAAATTGTTTGGTCACAAATGCCTTGAATAACAAATTTACTTAATTTAGATGGCATTAAGGCTTTTTAACCCGTTTCAAAGGGTAGAGATCCACTGAGGACCTAGAGGCATGCGTTTAAATTAAGGCAATAATGATATATATTTCTTTTCCTTGCCTGAAAATGCTTGACTATTTTATCTATGCATCAGATGAAAGTTTTAAGGGGGAAGGTTTCTGTTAGTCTTGTTGGGAGTTGGCCAAAAAAATGTGAAGAATGTAGAAAGGAATTAACAGCTGGTGTCCATTTAAAACTTCACTGTGGGCAAATGCAGGCAGTGTACTTGGTTTTACCTGTCCTCTTCCTCTGGTTCATACCCACTAAAGATTAGTTTAGAAGGAAGGAGACGAGTTTGGATGTGATCATTTTAATTCTTCTGCCAAGAGGCTGTTGAGTGGATGATGTGTGTTTTTGTTGCCTCTGGGGAGGATGAGCTGCATTTCCTTCTCTTTGGGAACCAGTGGCTCAAGCTGTGCTTGGTTAGTTGAACCAGAAATCTTGTTGGCCTGGTAGAATTCTGCTGTACTCTAACTTGAAGCTTTACTTATATGACTGCTTATTTTCCCCTCGTACTGGGGAAGGATCATTTTCCAAACAGCTCTCAGCCACGTTTCTGGTTTTGCGTAGTCCAAAATGCACATGTGCACAAAGAGGATCTTGCCTCTCAAGGAGGAAACAACTGCAGAGTTTGGGAATGGAGTCCTGTACTCAGTGCTGCAACAGCTGCAGGCATCGAGTTTGCACTCCCTGGGTTTTTTTGTGCACACTTTGTGTGCCTGTGAGGTTTGTGCCAGTGAAAATGTGATGCTGCTGAAGCAGACACACGTCAGCATGCTCCCTCCTTGTCCAAAGCATTGCTGGGGCACCTGTCATCCCAACATCCTGATGTAAAAAATTGTAGGTTCTTTGTAAAGAGTGAAGGGAAAATTACAGACTCTGAGAGAAATAAAGATTATACAGTACCCCAATACTTTCCCACTGAAGAGGGGAAGAGGATGTCGTCACTTTGGAGGCTTCATGCATGGATGCGCTGGGGCAGTGCCATTCCTTCCCAGCTTGTCAGTGGTGGGTGCACTGACCACCTTGCATTGACACCACTGCAGTTTTTGTGAATTTGCAGGACAGTTATCAACATTTGTGTCTTCAAGTGGGGGATTTAATATCAAACTGCTCTATTTCTCAGCTCATGTTCCAACCAGTTCTGAATTCAAAGAAATGCTGGCATTCCCTGAGTAGCAGTTAAGTGCTGTCTTCATATAATCTCACCAAAGCAAAAGCTGTGCTATTCTGTTAATAGTTCTAGTTTTCTCATTAAAGAAATAACAGCTAGAATCCATATAGTACCTTTAACGTACTCCAGTGCTGCCTGAGTTTGGCCACTGAGAAGCAAAGCTTTGCATGATCTTGGCTGTGATTTAGGTCTCAGCGTCTGAAGGAGATGCTGATCCTGGAGCTGTCTCTGATGAGCCTCCTCTGGGACCACCACACCCTCCAAAACCGAATTCTTTACTAGGCCAGTTCTTTGGTTAGACCTGAATGAGTTGATGGAGTATCTCTGGTTAAAGCAGAACTCTCTCAGATAGAGAGGTCTCTGGAATCTGATACCTTGGACCAAGTGCTGGTACGAGAGCAGATAGATAATCTCGGCATCGATGTGGAGTGATGAGTGCTCTCTTATGTCTCTTCTTAATGAGATCCTCTGGGTGTTTGGACTAGGAGTTGCTCCTTCGTGGGTTGGTGCCGGAGCTTAGTGTGCTGCAGAAACCAGCTGTTGCTTCAACTGCATTGCCTTCTGTTGCCTTATGAAGTGTGTAAGCAAAGCCTTCCCCATTCCCGCTCCCAGAATCTGATTTTTGTTGTTTGTTTATTTGTTTGCTTGTTAATTCCAAACCTGCTGACTGTGTAGCAGGTTATTTCTTCAAGGCTGTCCCTTTAAATTGCTTCCTTGCTCTGCCTGGCTGTGAAATATCACTAATAAACAAAGCCCAGAACAAAAGCCTACACAACAAAACATCCTTTTCTCCCTAGGCGTCTCCCTGGGTGCGGTTTCCCACTGCTGCTCCGCAGTTTGGAGGCAGAGCCAAAACATCTCAGTCTTATTCTTCCTGCCCTGGAAGTTGTCATCAGGCAGCCTCCTACGACCAGCACTGCTGCGGCACCCTGTGCACAGTCTTTTTTCCTGATTTTCTCCTCCTTGGCTGAGAATGATGGAGCCTTTCCCTGCCCTAAAATTAAAATCTCCAATGCAGAGGAGGTTTGTCTAGGCGTAAAGCAGTATATCTTGAGATTACTCCCTATTTTGTGTCCTCTCCCTCACAGGCATACTCGGATTGCTAGAGTCTTGAGTGTGCTCAGCCTCCCATCTTGTTTGGGCTATGCCTCAGCTCAGTGTTGCTGTGTGACGCGGGTGGGCGTTGCATCCTCTTCCCTGTGAGAAGGAAAGCAAGAGCTCATCAGGATCCAGGGGAGGGAAGATGGTGCAGAGGCAGTTGAATGTATGTTGATTGGGCTGGGATCCTTGCATTTCCCTGTTTCTCCCCAGCAGACAAACCTGGACATATGTCCAAATCACCAGGATTGTGGCAGCCAGGTCAAATAGACTTTTCTTTCTCTGGCTTGAAGTAGGTGTTACACTTTGAACTGGAACAATATGAGAATAAAACAAACATTAAATGCTTGAAGTGTTATTTTGAACAAAAGGTAATTCTTTGCTGCACCCCTTTTTTGTTCCATGCCTGTTAGGTTCATAGTGTTCCAGTAGCTGGGCAACAGCACTGGAAAATAGTGTTTTTTGTTCTCTGCGTGGACAGTTTTCGGTACGGTCCATTCTCCTGGCCTCCAGTGGTTCCAGTCATCAAGTCAAATATGCTCATTTATTAACTGTCAAAGAAGGTGTGAGAGACATTAATGACAAGGCTAGGAAAGGCATGGTATGGAAACAGAGAGGGAAAATGGAAGTGCAGGAGAGGCAGCAGTTGGCTGGATAAATCCTCTGGCCTGTTTACTTGGCAGCCCTCCTTTTGTAAGGAGGTCAGAGCTATCGCATCTCAGGTTCCCAGGGACAGACTGCAGGAGGAGGAATACACACGTGGATGTAAGCGTGTTGATCCACTGTAGCCAGCTTTGAGCTTTTGCATTCACACATAGCAAAGGCGGGCTGGGTTGTCCTCTCCTTGCAAATGTTCTCTCATTGTAAATGTGATTCATGGCTGTTGCTTCTGTGTACGACTCTCTCAGCAGGAGTCAGAAGTGAGGCAGAAACCTCCGCTTCCAGCTTTAATTGAAGAAGACACATTGCACAGCATCTCTGCTCCCTCTCCCATCCCCAGAAACTTGGCTGTAGCTCTCTCTATTTGAATTAATATACCAGATGCAAGGTTATATCTATAAATTACATGGTTACATGTAGGCAATCACGGTATTTATTGAAAGCTTGAGTGATTTCTGAGTTGTATGTTTTTCCTAAGGAATATTGCATTTTAGGTTCCAGACCAGCTTGACGCTGCAGCGGGTGCTGTTCCTGCAGTGCCCCTCAGCAGCCTGTGGTGGGCTGGATACAACCTGGCCCTGCCAGTTTGCTGGAGCACCGATTGTGGAGTGCTATTAAAATAGGGGCATTAAGGTTGTTTGGGACCTCCTGCCAAACTAGGATCAAGATGTTAAGGTTTTTCTGCTGTGCTCTGAGCACACTCTGAGATGGTGATGACTTCATCCAAAGAAGAACCAAATATTTGACAGGCATCAGGCAGTGGAAGTGTGTCACTTTCCAGTCCTTTACTGACACACAGCCGGTTTCCAAAGCTTGGGGCTCTGTTTCTCCCAAGCTGGGTCATGACAGAATAGAAACTAGAAAATGGGGAACTCCTTTCTGAGAGGAACTGGTTTTCATTGGAACTCTGCTCTGCATGAGCACTTGGAAGATACTAAAAAAGGCTTTTTTGTTTTGTTCCACTGAAGAAAATGGTAAATATCGCTGCAGACAATTGCCCTATATTTTCACATTCTTTCGGTGAAGGTCAACCCACAGATAGCTTCTAGAACATGGTAATACTAAATATTGTCCTTTAAATTCTCAGTGCCTGTGAAAGGAGTTCTTTTGGTAGCTTCTTTGGAGACCTGTTGATAACAATTGAAATGTGTCAGCTTTACTTCCTGCCAGATCATGAGGCGAGATGTCCCAGGTGCCCTCCACCAGCTTAAAGGTCCAGCATATTCATCCATGAGTACTTTCAGCTGGATTCTTTAGTGGTGTTTGGGAAGTGCACTTTTGCTTTGATCCGTGATCAGGGTTGAGAAGAGTCAAAGGCTGTTAACAAAATTACAAGGTGGTTTGAAATCTGAATGCTTCTTTGAGAGAAGGTTCTGTCTCCATGATATGTGTCTGTAAAGATCTGCTGGGGCGGGTGTCCATTCATGAATACGGACACAGCCATATTTCCTCTTCTTTGTCTCTTCTCTTGTAACTGTGAAATGTCTGAATTCTGCTAAAGCTAAAGTGGGTATCAGAATAAATGTTATCTTGACAGCAGGAACCTATGTAAGGAAGGTCCTTCCTGTAGTTCCAGAAGGGACTGAGCTGACCTGGAGCCTGTTCGATTTCAACTCTACTACATTTGCCCTTGTTGATTTTGTTCTGTTCACAACTGTGAGCAGCCTTTGTGGTATAGACCAGGAACATATTGTTAATCCAGTTTATAAAATCCTCATATTTTTAATGACTTTATGTTAATTTACCTCCATCAGTTGGTTTTTGCTATTATTTTTTAATCAAAAAATACAGGCAATTCCATGGTCAAAATTTACTCTTTAAGTGTTTTATGGTAAAATAACTATGTGGGTGGTAGAAGTTGAAGAGCTCTTGACCTGCTGACAATCATGTTCCTCAGAAGAAGTACTGGAAGCCAGCTGTTGGCTACACACAGGTGCACAAACACGTATTATGTGTCTTGTAAAGCCCTTGCAGCATTCAGGATGCTATTGCAGTCACTGTCCAGAGTGCAGTCCCTGATTTTGCTGCTCATTTTTCACTTTTTATTTTCATAGAGATCCAGCTGCATTTGCTTTTGGGTGGTCAAGCACCAGAATAAGTCTGCAAAGTTTGATTAGCAGATTCAGCAGATTAATTTAAAACTCATAAACTAGCACTTGAGTTTTACTTCTTGGGAATATTTTTATTGGACCTTAGCTTTGTACAGGTTATCTCTGGGTGGGTTACACTACACAGAAATGCAGCTTGTTCTTAAAATGAGTTGGAGGTCTATTAACTGGGATATAGAGGTTAAACAAACGATAGACGCAGGAATGAAGGTTGGGAGAGAGACTGTAGAGCAGAGATGATGAGCTGCCCCCCCTCCCCTTTTTTTTTTTTCCAGGTAAGCTGTTTGCATACCAAGACACTCTCAGATACCCCAGTAATTAAACAGGCTGCCTTTAACTAACTTAGGAAAGACCATATGAAGGTGATGAAAGTGTTTTTTTAAAAGCAATTGATGTTGACTTAGGGCTGCATAAATGACATCTATGGGAATTTATTGACTAATTAGAAGCAGAAAATGGGATCATTTGCTTTAGAAAATATCCAGTTGATGACAAAGTTTCTGGATACTGAGTTGCATCTCTTTTGGCTGGTTTGGATGTAAAGGTGGCTTGTGAGATTGAGTGAAGCCATGTTTGATTCACAGATGACACTTGAGCAGCTATGAACCGGCTTGTTATGTACTTATTTGAGCTGAACCTTACTCTTACAAAACTATTAACTTGTGCTTAGCCCCGACTTAGAATCATAGATTCATAGTATAGTTAAGGTTGGAAGGGACCTTAAAGATCATCCAGTTCCAACCCAGTTCCAACCCCCCTGCCATGGGCAGGGACATCCCACTAAATCTGGCTGCCCAAGGCCCCATCCAACCTGGCCTTGAACACCTCCAGGGATGGGGCATCCACAGCTTCTCTGGGCAACCTGTGCTAGCACCTCACCACCCTCACTTAGCTTGTATAAACCTTGCCCAGCAGTGATTGTTGAAGGAAAACCATAAATACATGAGGAAGGAGGTTGAGTAGATTGTGCTTTGCTTAAAAACTGAAGAAGGAAGATTATATTCTTTCAGCCTAGGACTACCACTCACAGTATGTGGAGTTTTATTAACACAATTCTTGTGCGTGTTATGTGCCTGTGTGTAACTCAGTGCAGACTGTGCCACCATCCAGTCTCTCTCTGGATCTCCGTAGACTTTCCCTTTCAGTAGACATGGAAGAATATCACTCTTTGAAAGTGTGCTAGAGGCTGATTACCCAAGCCCTCCCCACCTCTCTCCCCTTAGCAGCTTGACAAAATATGTTTTACATTATTCAAGTGATGAGGGAAAAAGGAAGGGAGGTCCCAGGAGAGATTTGGTGCTTACTCCACCCATGTGTTAGGCGTGGTTATGTTCAGTTCTGCTTGATTTTTGTACTCCATTAACTTCTTTAAAGACCCTGCCATTTTTCTGCCTAAAATGTCTTTTGTTTTTGGTTTAGTCGTTCCCTGGTTTGTGTATTATTGGTGGAGGGGCATGGGCTTCTCTTGGAAGTAATCTGGGGTGCTCCACAGAGAAATTGTGGACCTTAGAGTGTCTCACCCCATAACTCCTATTATGTGTTTGATCTCGGATGAAATCAATATAAGGCCTCCTCCTCTGACCACTTTTTGGTTTTAGGATACTGGTCAAATAAAATGTGGACATCATGGGCTGCATCCTTGTCTCGGTGGAGCTACTTCAGATTACAGAGGAAAAATTTGGACCCCCTATATCAATTAATTTAATCTAGAGTCTTCAGGAAACAATGTGGGAATTTGGATTTCCTGAGCAACAGATGAGAAATTGGGTAAAATTTTGTAGCTTTAAATGTGGAGAGAGTCAGACTAGAAGATTTTAATGAACCTGGCTGGAACTGAAAGTACCAGGAATACTCTGTTGGATTCTGGAGTCCTCAGCACAGGAAGGGCATGGATCTGTTCGAATGAGTCCAGAGGAGGCTCCAAAGATGATCCAAGGGCTGGAGAGTTGGGATTATTCAGCCTGGAGAAGAGAAGACTCTGGGGAGACCTTATAGCAGCCGTCCAGTATTTAAAGGGGCTACAGGAAAGCTGGGAAAGGGCTCTTTATCAGAGAGTGCAGGGACAGCATGAGGGGGAATGGTTTTAAGCTTATGGAGAGATTTAGATGAGGTCTTAGGAAGAAATGTTTTCCTGTGAGGGTGGTGAGGCACTGGCCCAGGTTGCCTGGAGAAGTTGTGGCTGCCCCATCCCTGGAGATGTTGAAAGCCAGGTTGGATGGGGCTTTGAGCAACCTGATCCAGTAAGAGGTGTCCCTGCCCACGGCAGAGGGGTCGGAACTAGTGGACTTCAAGGTTCCTTCCAACCCAAACCATTCTATGATTCTATGAAATAGAGATTTGGTACAGTTTTACTAAATAACTTTTTTTCCAGTTGTTATTAGTTCCTCTGTGCCCTTGGCTGGGATGCTGGAGGCTTAGTTGTAAGTGCTGTGTTTGCTGAACCAGTTGGAATCTTTGTCCTGTGCTTTACCACATGTTGGTTGCGGGTGTGTAACAGTCACCCTGCTGAAAATGCTTGGGTTTCCAGTACAGTGAGCTGTATTTTTGTTTACAGTGAAGAGCACAAACACTTTCTGAAGTTGTTTCAGTGCTTATGTAATGTGTACCAGTCTCCCAGCTAGAGCACGATATCCCAGGGACCTGAGAAGGAAAATTAAGAGCTTTTGAGCTGCTCTTAAGTCCCTGCTTGCTGGGTTTCAAATGATGGGGTTATCTGAGATGTGGGAAGTGGACCTCACTCATGAAGGACATACTGCATGATTTTAATGACCTTTGCATGCTATGCTTTTCCAGCCTATGTCAGGAATAAAGAGGCTTTGGTCTTGCTTTGTTTGTGCATTCCTGAAGCATCTGTGCACTACACACCGATTGTATTTGACTCGCTGGTAGCACAGCCTGTCCACCCCTTTCCTATGGCCTTTCAGGCTGCTTTCAGCTCTTGGCCTCCACATACCAGAGCATGGACAGCCAGAGGGGTCCGAACCAGAAGGTGAGTTGGCTCAGCAAGCAGGAAAGGAAAGACAAAATACATGGTATCACAGAATGGTTTGGATTGGAAGGGACCTTCAAGATCATCCAGTTTTAACTGCCCTGCTATGGCAGTGACACCTTGCACTGGATCTTTACAAGTAGACATCTTCCACTTGAGCATCTCTAGGGATGGGGCATCTATGACTTCTCTGTGCCTCACCACCCTCACAGGAAAATATTTCTTTCTAATACCTAATCTAAATCTCCCCTCTTTCAGCTTAAAACCGTTCCCCCTTGTCCTGTCCCTGCGCTCCCTGAAAATGGAGCACTCTTGGGTTGGAAAATGCAGAAACAGCATGGTTCTGTTTGTCAAAGGAAAGCTGGAATTGGGAGCCAGACCCTGGACGCAGGAGAGAGAGTACACAGGAGAGAGAGGTCAAGGGAGTTACCTTGCCGCATTAGTACTTCTATTATTTTAGAATTGGTTTAGCAGCTGAAACAACAAGCCAGTATGTTAGCAGTTGTGCTGCCCACGCTGCCCTGTCAGGACAGGGGGATGTTCTTTAGACCAAGGCAGCGTTTGCAGTTCATGTAAGACAGAGCAATGGTCTCTGGACTGAGCATGGAGACGTGCTGGAAACCAGCTCCTTAGACTTCAGGATAAGAAGTGGGTAGAATGGAGACAGGCATTTTCTAGTCTTTCTAAGCTTTTCTCACAGGACTTTTTCAATTCAGGTGTTCCAAAGAGTTCTGAGTTTCTAACAAATATTTTTTAAATACTTGTGAAATTTGACTTGTGGTGGTGTTTGAATGGGTATATAATTTTGCCTTGAGCTTCTCTGAAGGTGTCCTTTTGACCCATCATCAGGCCAGTTTCCTCTCTGTGGAAGCTAAGGTGAGAATCTTAACTTGATGAGGAGATGAGATATGACTGGATGCTGGGAGCTCAGAAGAATTTCCATTCGCCAGATTACATACAGGTTTAAAATGATGTTTTAGAAAATATTGTCTGCTGTGCTGCTCTTAGGAGGGAGCTGAATATTGCTCAAAATAAGTGCAAGGTTTTGTTACCTCTTAGCTAGGTTTTCCTCCTTTTAATAGTAACTGTTGCTCTAAAGTGAATTTGATAAAAAGCCGGGCTGATTACGCTGGTCCGAGTCATCAGTGGGAGAAAAGAAGCACAGTCTGGGAATGAAAGTATCTGGAGATGGAGTCCTGAAAAAAAAAAAAAAAAAGGGTAATTGAATTGATTTCAATGCTCATTCAAGCTTGGTTTCAGAGAGGGTTACTAGAAAGGAGGTGGTTTGTAATTTTGGTTTCTTTGATGTACATATCTGACATGCAGGGAACGGAGAGAGGCTATTTGCTTTATTACAGTGGTTGTGCTCATGCTTGTCTCTGGAACATGTGGTCTTGTAACCTAGAGATGGAAGTGTCTTGTATCCCATTTTCAGTGCTCTCAACTATTTAGTCATATACAATTTATCTTAACTGTCAGGAAAACTGCAATAGGTTGGCCTATGCGTTAGCCAGGGAACAATCTATTTACATAAGTAATAAGACCATTTGGGGATTGATGTTTAAAATATATTTTCTTCAATCATAACACCGTAAAAACCTCTTGACAATCCTTAGATAGTAAGAGTAACATGAAACTAACTGCTGCATAGAATGTTTCATGGAAGAATAGTAACTCTTGAAAAAATAATGTTTACTTTAAAGATAAATGTAACTATTAGGAAGTAATTCCAGATGTGTGGTCATGGCAGAATTTTAGTGATTATAGTCTTAGCCTGTTTAGTGAATTCCATTATTGCGTTTAAAAGTAGCCAATGAATTTTTTTCAAATGAATTCATTCTCCAGATGATCTGAATAAAACTGTTTATTTTTTATTATCCAAGAAACAAACAGAGCAGAATCTGGTTTATTTATGAAAGTAAATACAAAAGGTCTGACCCCTGGATATTGCCTTTGAAAACTGTCTGAGAAAATGCTCTTCCTGGTAGCTGATTATTTCTTCAAGCCATTTCTTCTTTTTGAAGGCAACAGTGTTATATTTTATCAATGAAGACAGAAGGTTTCAAATCTCTAAAACCAAACTTTGCCCCTTGTGGTGCACCTGTGCTGGGTATTTTGGGGGCTGGAGCAGTTTAATGCTGTTTATTATTTACCTGTGTGCTTGCTTATCCCTGTGGTTGCCTACTAATGTCTCCAAAGCCTAGGTGCGTGCAGCACTGGCATGTAAGTTCAGGAGGACATGAGCTAGTTGGAAATCTCAGTGCCTGTTTTCTGTGTTTTTAAGGCCTTAGAGTTGTGTCTGAATTGTGAACGGTAGTGAAGTTGGTACCTTCCATTTCTAAAATGTCTTGTCGGTGTGCTTGTGTTTATCACATTCCGGGAATGGTTCGGCTTATAGTCCTCTGTATTAAGGCTGCTCAGGATGTTGACAGCTGAAAATTCGTGTTTCATTTGTCTCTCCACAGAAAACATTGTGCCTTTATTAGATCAGTATTTCAGCTTAAGGCCAGGCTAGGATGTTTAAATTACAAAGCTTGTTCTTGCTGGAACACAGGCTTTCTTCTGTCCGTGTGCTTTCTGCTTGTGCTACATATTCCATAGTGATTTCCCACAAGGGTGTCAGTGGATGCTTTGCGCATGAGTGGAGAGTGCTGCGGTAAGCTGATGGCACACAATGCAACTGTCTGCTGCTTTCTGCTGACTGCACAGGCGATAAAACAAATCTGTGTTCACAAAATACTTGTTGAAATCATCGAGCAGGGGCGACCTGACCAAGTAAAATCACGGCATTGAGCAGCAGTTAGGGCAAGTAACATGTCAGGCTTAAAATAAATATGTAAATATATGCGTGTTACCCATATGCTAATGTTGCATACACACACAGGTTTTTCAGCATATGTCCTTCAAGTGCAGGGCTAATTTTATGGATGACAGATTACACTCAAGGTCATTAAGTGTGAACTCAGCTACATTAAGGGTTCCAGAAGAATTCTAATCCATTTTTCCCCATTATGGTCTGGGCAGTTCTGCTGTTACTGTTTGTCAAATGAGGACATCCATAGCTTAGAAGCAAGATCTGTTGTTGTTCAGCCCATCTGCAGGACGTCCATTTCTGTACTAAGAAGCCTGGAGCTTTCTGTTAGAGCTTGTGTTTATCTTCCCTCCCTGTTCCCGGAGGCACTAGGGGGTTGTGCTGGACCAGAGCTGCAGCAGGAGTCTTAAGAAAAATTGTTTTTTCAGCACAGGCTTCAGGCGGTGGCTGCACACTATGTAGCTGGGTCTTTCTTTGGAAGAAAGCAGGGCAGCTTATTTCGGTTAGGATTCAATTGTGTTATCCTTACTTCACCATAGAAGTGTTTGACTGTAAGGTACTTATTTTTATCACCGCAGTGTGCATCTAGTACCCCTCTCTGCTGTTGAGCTGCATCCCAGAAAAGGGACCTTGATGTCAGGCAGTGAAAGAGGCACTGCTTTTATTTTCAGCATCTCTGCAGAATCAGAGCAAGGATGCAAGTTTTGTAGCCCTATAGGTGTGGGATAACAGGCCCATTTCATGCTCAATTTAGCTTTATCTGGCATAGATTTTGCTGTGTGATGCTCGGGAGGGGTGAGAGAAGTGATAAAGCACAAGTTATAGTTGAATTTATTCTGGGTCCAGGTATGTGTGCCTGTAAACACAAATGATATAGAAATAAATTAAATCTGATGGCTTGTAGCATCTACGTTAAACCAGGATGTCGCTGCATCCTTATTTTGGGGTCACTGCTTTTATTTTTGTAGTCTGAGCTGCTGCTTTTCTAGGGGCACATCATCTCTGTGTTGAGCACGAATGAATATAGAAAATTCAGGAGATGGAAACAGATGCTGTTGAACAGTCTGAATCTGCTCGTTGTTTATACCAGTTACACCATGGATTTAATTGGAATTAACCCCGATTTCTGCCTGTGTACAGGAATCAATGGGAGGCTTTTGTCCAGGCTTGATGCTAGATGAGGATCAGCTGGTGAATGCTGTGCAGAAGTGTTTTTAGTGGGACTTAATCCTTTCCCCTGTCTTTGCTCCATCCTTTTGTTTGCTCATAGCATCAGAATCCATCCAGCTGAGGAAGAACCCTTCCATCTCCAGAGCTCCCTGCTGGAAAATGTCAGCCTAGGCATGTGTGGTAGAAGAATATAATTTTAAAGACCTTTCCCAGAGCAAGTTTTTTTCATATTCGTTCAGTCTGTTGGCAGCTTGCCATAACCAAACCAAAGCGATTTCTTCCCACCTTCTGTGAAGGTTGAATCCTGGCTCCTTATGTAACAGCCTCCAGTGCGACTCATTTCCCATCTCTGTGCAAAGCGAAGGGATTATTTTACAAGTAAATACATGAGAAACCTTCTCCTCTGTGGTGGGAAATGGGAAAAAAAAAAATAAATCAACCTGGTTTTTTTATAATAGAATCACTAGGTTGGAAAAGGCCTTTGAGCTCATCAAGTCCAACCATACCTGTCTACTCCTAATCATATCCCTAAGCACTGCCTTTTAAATACCTCCAGGGATTTAAGTCGACCGCTTCCCTGGGCAGCTGTTACAGTGCCCGATAACACTTTTGATGAAGAAATTTGACTGCCTGGAAGATCACAGAATCATAGAATAGTTAGGGTTGGAAGGGAGCCTAGAGATCATCTAGTTCCAACTCCCTGCCATGGGCAGAGACATGTCCCACTAGATCAGGCTGCCCCATCCAACCTGGCCTTGAACACCTCCAGGGATGAGGCAGCCACAACTTCACTGGGCAACCTGTGCCAGTGTCTCACTACTCTCATGGTGAAGAAATTCATCATTGTATCTAGTCTAAATCTTTCCCTCTCCAGTTTATAGCCATTGCTCCTTGTCCTGTCACTATAAGCCTTTGTGAACAGTCCCTCCCCAGCTTTCTAGCCCTTTCAGGTACTGGAAGGTTGCTATTGTCTTGTGAGACCTCATCTGAGGTATTGTGTTCAGTTCTGGAATCCTCAGCATAAGAAGGATATGGAGCTGTTGGAACAGGCCCGGAGGAGGGCTACAAGGATGAGCAGAGGGCTGGAGCACCTCCTGTACGAGAACAGACTGAGGGAGTTGGGGTTGTTCAGCCTGGAGAAGAGAAGGCTCTGAGGAGATCTTAAAGTGACCTTCCAGTACCTGAAGGGGCTACAAGGAAAGTTGGGGAGGGACTGTTTACAAAGGCTTGTAGTGATAGTATTACTGGCAATGGGTATAAACTGGAGAGGGGCAGATTTAGACTAGACGTAAGGAGGAATTTCTTCACCATGAGAGTGGTGAGGCACTGGCACAGGTTGCCTGGGGAAATTGTGGCTGCTCCATCCCTGGAGTGTTCAAGGCCAGGCTGGATGGGGCCTTGGGCAGCCTGATCTAGGGGTATGTCCCTGCCCGTGGCAGGGGGGTTGGGACTGAATGGGCTTTAAGGTCCCTTCCAACCCAAACCATGCTATGATTCTATAAGGGCTCATCGGAGCCTTATATGAAACTGAATGCCTCTGAGTGCGCAGGCAGCGATAGCAAACACTTTGTCGTCCCCCCCCGCATGAGCTGGCTTTGTGCCGGGTGCGGGACATTCGGGTGTTTCGGGCTGTTTCCGAGCCGTCCCGCGCGCGAGGCTGGGGCGGTGGCAGGACAGAGCGCGACGCCCTCGCTCCTCCGCGCCGCGCGGTGGCGCCGCAGCCCCGGGCTGCACGGAGAGGGCGGGGCCGCGGAGGGTGAGGGGGTCCGGTCTGCGCCGGGGCGGGGGGGCACATTGCGGTCTGCACCTACCCGGGGGAGAGGGGTAGGCGCTGGGCTCCCTGGGGACCACAGGAGCGGCAGGAAGATGCGCCAGCGTAGGGGCAGGCTGGGTGTTAGAATCATAGTCGTAGAACAGCTTGGGTTGGAAGGGACCTTAAAGTATCACCCAGTCCCAACATCCCTGCCATGGACAGGGACATCCCACTAGATCAGGCTGCTCAAAGCCCCATCCAACCTTGAACACCTCCAGGGATGAGTCAGCCACAACTTCCCTGGGCAACCTGTGCCAGTGCCTCATCACTCTCATCGTGGAGAAATTCCTCCTTACGTCTAATCTAAATCTGCCCCTCTCCAGTTTATACCCATTGCCCCTCATCGTATCACTACAAGCCTTTGTAAAAAGTCCTTCCCCAGCTTTCTTGTAGCCCCTTCGGGTACTGGAAGGTCACTATAAGATCTCCATGGAGCCTTCTCCCCAGCTCTCTCAGCCTGTCCTCATATGGAAGGTGCTCCAGCCCTCTGATCATCCTTGTAGGCCTTCTCTGGACCTGTTCCAACTGCTCCATCTCCTTCTTACATTGAGGATTCCAGAACTGAACACAGTACTCCAGATGAGGTCTCACAAGAGACAAACAGAGGGGCAGAATCCTCTCCCTTGACCTGCTGGCCACGCTTCTTTTGCAGCCCGGGACGCGGTTGGCCTTCTGGGCTGCGAGCACACATTGCCGGCTCATGTCAGGCATCTTGTCATGATATTAGAGAAAGGTTCTTCGCTCAGAGGATGGTGGAGCACTGGAACAGCTCTCCAGGGAAGCAGTCATGGTGCCAAGCCTGACAATATTTCAGAAGCGTTTGGACACCACCCTCAGACAAATGGTGTGAATGTTGGGGTTGTCCAGTTGTTGGAGTAGGACTCAGTGATCCTTGTGGGTCTCACGCAACTCGGGCCACTCTGTGATTCAATGAAAAGAAACCAACAGATGGATCCACATTTAGGTTTTTTTTTCTCAGAAGCTCTCGTAGATCTTCCTGTATTACAGGCATTTCCATTAAAACCCAGCCACCCCCCTTCCAAAATATTTAACTGTGTCTTTTATAACGATGACATTTTTATGACGTTGAAGTGTGTGTTAGCTCTTCAGTCTCTGGGTCTCTCCGAGCGCTGACTCTAGGTGATGGAGGATGCAGCACAGCTGCTGCCTCACTCCCAGTGATGGGGAGAGCTTTGGATCTCAGCCCTGGTGATGGGGAGAGCTTTGGATCTCACCCTCAGTAATGGGGAGAGCTTTGGATCTCAGCTCCCAAGCCAGTGGCTGCTCCTGCAGGGTTCACAGCCTCTAATTTAGCAGCCATTTATAACCTCCCTCCTCTACCCGTAGAGGAGGTGTTAATCTCTTTTATATTTAGTGCCAATAAGTACATGCAAATTCTGATTAGAACACGATATGAATATGCTAACAGCATCCTGAAAGAGGAGAACCTCATGGAGAGAGTTGCATTGGTGGGCTACCATTTTGTTGCTAGGGAGAGTTCAAAGCAATGCATCACTTAGTAGTTTTTATCTGGATTAGTTTATAAATAAATTCGAAGACCAGTCACAAAGTCGGCATTTGCATGTGAAGAAAGAAATGTCTCTTCAGATCTGTGTTAAAAGGCTTCTGCTGGTCAAATGCTGATGTAACTTTTTAGGCATTTGCTTTTTTTCATCAGAATGCTGCCCTCTTTTGTAAAGGTGTTAAGGTATTCTTTGCACTTTAGGTTTTTCTTAGCAGCTTTCCATGCCTCCATATGCTTATTCAACATTCATAGATTTATAAAGCCCACAGGCTGCTTTTTGAAATAACTGTGAAAGTGTCTTACTGTACCTTTTCTTACATATTCTACTTTGAGTGGAGTTGAACATGACAGTTCTAGATATGTGTATGTATACGCAGCAGAGCTACTGCCTTCAAATCTTGCTTTTGTGAAGTATTTCAGTTTTTAAGAAGACCTGAGGCATTCGGTTGCTTTCTGAAGGGCTTTTTGGTATCTAACCTGTCCTTGAGCTTGTGCCCACGCTTCACGTGAAAGTCATTCATTTTTGAAAACAGAAGTCTTGAGCCTGAATTATACGCCTTTCTTCCAATAGATGTATAATGTCTAAATTATTATTATGTGTTTATATTTTACAGAGGGTTTTAAGAAGAATCTGATGGTGGAATAGGTTAAGAAGACTCAGGATGACGACGACAGTAGCGACAGATTATGACAATATTGAAATCCAACAGCAGTACAGTGATGTCAACAACCGCTGGGATGTCGATGACTGGGACAATGAAAATAGTTCTGCTCGACTGTTTGAACGATCCCGCATCAAGGCCCTAGCTGGTAAGCACTCATCACATGAGCAAAACTCTGCTGCTGTATGTGCGTGATAGTGTGCAGTACTGTCAGTCATGAATGCCTCCACCTTGTTGGTAAACAAGAGCTGCAACTTTTCTCAGGTCAGGTGCAATTTGACTGAATGATTTCTGAGAATGTTCCTTCCATGGACATCAGTGGGATGTGACAGTCCCATGTTACTGTACAAGACGTGCTCATATCTGACGTTTTGCAAACACTTGGCTCCTCAGATTCACTATCAAGACTTCTTTGGTGTAAGCACAGGAGAGCAGAGACCTCATCCATGTATTTTTTTTAATTAAAAGGTTGTACTGACTCATTTCTCACCTCATCAGTCTCATCAGATATTAGCCATTTTGGCTGTGTATTCAAATTGTTTTGTTTGGGTTTCTGTGATTGGCAGTAATGTTGGTTTCCACATTTTGGAAAAAATCAGAAGGATAACAAAGTTCTGCTTGAAAATATTGCCATTTAAAGGTGTTCAAAATATCTTACCTGTCCTGAAATGGAGGAATATGGTAGATGGAAATTATGATGTAGTAAATACTGCAATTTTTTCTGAAGTAGCAGAGCTTCTGAAATACTTGTTGCTTTCTGCTGAATTACTCTCTCATCATCAGGGAAATGAAATTTGATTGGGTCTTCTTTTTTGTTTAAACATTTGATTATTGCGTATTAAAGGCTGTACATTAACCAAATTTGTTTATGCAGCAAAGAGATTATGTCAAGTTCTCCCAGCTCTGAGGCAATGCCCTGCAAAGCAATTTTTATGGATTCTGTAAATGATTTCCTGACTCTTGTGGTAGCATGCCCACATTTCTGACCTCTGAACAAAATGCCTCAGTAGCATGGGACACACTATGAGCATGGGCAGCAGCTCAAAATATGCTGGGTTTTCTGCTAGTGAAATTTTAGTCACATGGACAGTTTTAAACCCAACACTTTATAACAAATTGAAGCAGGTTTATTAAATTAACCATACTGAGACAAAGGTATCATCTGTTTCATTTGTCATTCTGTTGAGACTGACTCCAGAGCCCAGTGTGCCCTTTCTCCCCTTGATGACGGCTGTGGGAGTGCATCAGATGCAGAACACCTTTACATGCCAGGCATAGGGCAGGATCGGGTTTGGAGCTAAGCAACAAGGTAATAAAGTATTTCACACAGGTGGGCAAACAGCGATCATGTAACCCTTGCTGAGGATAGTAATTGCATCGACTTAATGGAACTGCTCGCAGAAAAAATGTGTGCTGAATTTTGCTTTCTTTAGAAGACTTCTAATTACAGCAGCTATCATCACAGCGTACATTTGAAATTGTAGGTGAAATGCTCGACCTGGATTGGGGCTGTGCTAGTGGGAAGTCAGAAGTAGCCTGACAGATGCCTGTGGTGGCAGATCAGTTGTAGACAAGAAGAATCTTGGCTTGTGGGTTTTTTGTTATAGTTTAATCTTGTTTGAGGAAGAAGCTGTGTTTTACTCCTGCCACACTAGTGGTTGTAGTTTTTTTATATTCCTGGGGTGGGAAGTGCTTTTAGTACAAAGCTCATTAGCTGCATTTGGGTTCCAGATCTAGCCTCGACTGCCCTTGGTTGTTCCACTTACTTTTATGGGAAGCAGAGCTCCCCACCTGAGTAATGAATAATAAACATGAAACTCTTATTTCAAGGAGAAGTAATATAAGGAAAGTACTTGAATTATTTAGATAGACTAAAACAAATACCAATGCCAAAGCAAATAATTTTGCTGAGGATTCGGTTCAGAGGCATATTTAAACATTTTCCCAGAGTATGATGTATTTATTTTTTTTCTTAATAAGCATTACTCATGGTTGTTTTAATTTGATACATTTCATACCTCTAATTCTCTGCTGTTTGTGTTGAGAATGCTGTGTGCTGCCAAGACTTGGCTTAGCATGCTGCACTGCTGCAGCACTGCTTGAAAGCCTACTCATGATGCAGCTAGAGAGGAACGAAGAGAGGTTTGTATTGCAAATCAAAGGTTATAGTTAAAGGCTGAGCCATGATACTCCTGGCACTGCTCAATGTGTATTTCCCTTGCATCTCCACAGAAAGGTACTGCCAGGTTTTTAACAGCTGCAGCCTGGAACTACGATAGCAATAATCTCTGTCATTGTACTCTGTAAATCGAGACAGGCCCTTTATGGAAAGATGTGCTTTAATTCAGCTGCTTGTCACAGGATCAGACATGACAATCACTGTGTGAAAACCTGTGGCTGATAGCACACACAACGCCACACTGGGTGATACCAGGAGACTGGGCTCCAAGCCCCATAAACTGGACTGTCTATTGCACCATCATTTTCTCCTGTGTGAATTGCACTGCTTTCTGAAGCAGAAGTAGTTGTGCACCACCTGCAGGGCCCAGATTTACTGGATAACACTCCAGTCTGACTTAGATGGACACTGACTCTGCAGGCACGAGCATCTTCCCACATCTCTAAGGTTGGACATCTTTCCAGAACTCCTATGTTATTTGTATCTAAAGACTGCCCTTGTTTGTCCACCTCTTTCAAAGTGCCTGCCTTTCATTGAAGTGACGAGATACACTGCAAGACGTTGATAGTCTTTTCACTTATGAAACATGTATTGTTACCTCTTTGTCATACTACGAAAGATTTCCAAATGAACAGATCAGGCACTGGTTCTTTATTCCCCATCTATAAGAGCAAGCTGTTGCATTCAAAAATAGAACAGCCATAGGCATTTTGCACTGCCTGATTAATGGTTCAATTTGAGTCTTTCTATTGGTGCGTCTTCTGTCCACATTCTTCAGCAAGTTGTGAAGTGCCTGTTCTGTGAAGCTTCCATCTTGTGTTGATTCTAGTTTACTGTTCTTTAAATGAAACTTCTTTTAAGGTAAAAGAAGGTAGAGAGTGAGTAGGTGAGAAGTGAGTTCTGTAGCCAGTCTGAGACTGTGTTCTAGAAAGAGCTATAATGGCCCCATGTTCCATCGGGGTGTTGAAATATTTAAACAGTAAAGCAGGAGGTGGTGGTCAGAATAATCTGATCAGAACAGACAATGTCTCGGAAAAAAGCTCAGTTAAAGCAAGTATGATACAATAATAGTAGAAAAACATTACTGTCAGCACAGCAGCTGGTAACTGCTGTTATTAAAGGGTTCTGTATACTGTGAAAAACAGAATACCAAGGATTCTTTCAGTTTAAAACAAATAAATCATCTGGGAACTCAGCTTTCAATCAGAATCCAGGTTTTTGAAGGGATATGCAAACCAGATTGCTTGCCATTCATGCTGAAGTAACTCACTCTGCAACTGATATGGGAAGAAGGTAACTGATCTCTACTTCGTAAAGTTAGATGTCCCACTCTAGGAAATTGTCTTTCACCTGTCCTTGTTCTCTATGGTTCTTTGGAAGGTCTTGCTGGAAGACCAGGTAATTCTACCTGCTTTGTAGGAGCCAAAAAGAGATCATGTTTGTGCAAAATTCTTCATTCACAAATCCTCAAGTGTTGGATTTCGTCTGTCAAGGACCATTAGCTAACAAGATTTGCTGTGCAGTGCCTTGGTGCATCAAGCTCTTAGGAAAGCCTTAAGAAACTGTTCAGTTGTTCAGCAGAATTTGTCACACTCGGTCTGGGGCTGTGACATTCGGGTGTACCGTGGTCGCTATCTCAGGTGCTTTTTTCAGTAGTATGAGAATTGTCACCTCCAGAGCTTTCCATTTCTTCAGTTAGCTAATTCAATATTAAAAAAATGCTTAGCTAAAGTTACTCGCTTTTCCGCTCATTTGTATTTTGCCCTTTTGTCCCCTGTGTTCACTACAGTGGCCAGAAAGTCTGTGACTCGGCTATCTAGCATATGAAATAAAAGTAGTTTCAAAGTTTATGAAATAACAGTGGCATATCTTCTCAGTGCAGGGCGTATGAAGCTGTGTATTCCATTTTCATCTCCACCTAAGTGACTTTGCATAGGTCAGGACACTTGGTGGTGTTGCACAGTATTCATGAACCTCACAGGGGAATACAGGTAAGGAGAGTGCATTCATTATGCAGCTTTCCTTAGTTGTTCCTATTGCATAAGGAGAAATTAGACTTGTAATTCATGCCAGTACTTAAATTCTCCCTGAAACGAAAGGGAAAAATAATTGAAATGATTACTGAAGTTACACTGTTGTGTAGTTTTTAATATAGTGGAATACCTGTTTCTAAAGGATAAAGACGATGGAGAAAATTTGCAGTGGGAAAGTGCTGGTTATCATATGTAGGGCTAGTTAGCCCTTTTGGCCCTGATATTTGAGCTCTCTCCCCCACAGCTCCAGTGGAAAAGTCAGCAGACAAACCTCCCAAAAAAGTGAAAAAGCTCCTGCTTGTGCTCTTGAGATACCAGGCACCTGCTTGTCTCAGCTGTCTGGCATATTTCACAGCAAAGTGTCTACTGTTCTGCTGTGAGTATACACTAAAGACAGAAAACATCTGCACAGTCAGGATGAAGTTTCACATCTCAAGTCAATAAAAAAAGGAAAAAATACCATGATTTAAAGCCGTTGGTTTATTCTCATCTTTGAAAGGGTATATTGAGAATAATCTCTTGCAGTACACATCATGGATATCTAGTACCTGAGCTATCTGGGACTTGAAAATCAGTGCACTAATTTTAACAACAGCAAGCCATTAAGGAAAGAGAGCTCAGCAGCATACTGATGCTTGTAAATCAGGTTTGAAGGGCATATGAAGGATTCACTTGATACTAAACAGAAATAAAAACCTTACAGCAATGAAACTGCAGATGCATGTTCTCAGCAGTGGTGTGGCAGTGCTGCTTATTAGGCCAGGTTTTTGTTTAGCAGCCAAAGTCCTAATGCAGACTTGCTCAGGTGAGCATGAAAGGGCTTATTTGGAAAAATCTTATTTTGCAAGGGTAAAAGCTGAGGGAATTATTTCAAGAAAAGCTTTTCTAAACGTTGACCTCACCCAGTGCTGTCCTTCTGAATTTTATTTCTGGAGCAATTTCTCAGCTGTGGTTTCTAAGCTGCAGTACTTTACCAGAATCTGTGTGAGGCTCGTGTTAAAAAAAAAAAAGGAGTCTTATTTTGCGTGTTCTGCGTCATGCGGGTGTCAAGAGAGAGAGCACAGCAGTGAAGAAGCTGCTGCACTTAATGCATGTCACCTGCAGTGCTGGCTGCAACTACTGTTGAACACTGTGCTGTCAGGAAGCAAGAACAAGCTTAGCCTGTCTGCCACCGCTGATTAATACGTTCACTTTTGAAGTTGCTGGTGAAGAACTGTTTCCGAAGCAAATAGCAAAAACCAGACAAAAAAGAATGTTTTGTTCTTAGCATTTTTATTTTTAAAGATCATCAGTAGACTGACCCAAAAAGAAGTGTCAGCCTATGTCTATGGTACATAAAATCACTTTTACAAATATGAACAACTTGCATTCAGTGATATTGCATAAAAAATGTGATTTTGTACAGGGGTCATTTGTATCTCATTGATATAGTAATGTGATTTTTGGTATCAATTATGCATAGTTTAGGGGTTTGCTTTCTCTTAGAGCAACCTCCCAGTACCTGAAAGGGGCCGACAAGAAAGCTGGGGAGGGACTGTTCACAAAGGCTTGTAGTGACAGGACGAGGGGAAACGGGTATAAACTGGAGAAGGACAGATTTAGGCTAGACATAAGGAAGAATTTCTTCACCGTGAGAGTGGTGAGGCACTGGCACAGGTTGCCCGGGGAGGTTGTGGCTGCCTCATCCCTGGAGGTGTTCAAGGCCAGGTTGGGTGGGGCCTCGGGCAGCCTGATCCAGTGGGACATGTCCCTGCCCATGGCAGGGGGGTTGGAACTAGATGATCTCTAGGGTTCCTTCCAACCCAAACTATTCTATGATTCTCTTTTAGAATCAAACAAGTGGTGTGCAAACTACATGGAAGTGTAAGATTCTTTGTAGTCTAAGTAGATACCAGATCCATGGTCCAGTGTAGCTTTTTGAATGTAGAGTCAAGTTTCTGAATAAAAGTACTGCTGAAGGTAAGGTAGGAGGTTTCTGGAATCATGCATGCTTGTCTGCTTCATGGATGATACTTAGTAACGGAGTGATGCATTAAAGTGAGTGTGTCCTGGCAAATAACTGTAATCCTGCGCACGGTGTTCGGGCAGGAGAAGCGGAGCTGGAAAAATAGGGTTTGTGCTTCTCTGGGGAGAGAGCAGGATAGAAGCAGTTGCTGGCAGCCCCTCTCTGGAAAGTCTGACCACTGCATTCATTTTATGTCTCTGATTAAATTCTTTCAAGACTAAGCAATAATGAGTTGGATATGTACATGGGAGAGCCCAGCATCTTGTCAGCAAATGAGCCTGTACTGATCAGTCTTTAGATCTTTGAATTCCTGTGTGTTAAGCTCCTGGACTGGAGTACAGTTACCACCATATCTGTTTCTCAGAGTTTCTTGTGGAGAAGTTCAGACATCTACCAGTCCTTATTCACAAAGGGCTGCTTGTACTTGGACAGCAATTCAGTAATTTAGCAAAATGAGGTACAAGAGAATTCTCTACGGTAGTTAAGAAATGATTAAATGTAAAAAGCCATCTGTACCCAGAGGAAGATGGAAGACTAATAAATGTGCTCTGACTCTGTGTCTGCGTGCATGTGTGTACCTCCTTTTTCATTACTGATTAAGTACCTACGAAGGTAATCCTGAAAGCAGGTAAATCTGCTTTATCATACCTAGGTATGAGACATGTTGACACTGCAGTTGACTTTTATAGTGTGCTTCTTTACTTGCTCTGATGTTAGGTGGGCACTGTGCCTTAATTCCCAGCCTGGCCCAGCACAGCTCTCTCCTGTCTATTTTAGTTTTCATCATCCGCTCATCACCATGGCATCATTGAAGAGTAAAAGCACTAGAGGATACGCTTTTGGCTACCCGCAACGCTGAGATGAGTGAGACGCAGTGTTCTGCATCAGCTGAGGCAGGGACTGGCCAGCCCAGCAGGAAGGGGAAGGTTGGGATTTGTGAAAGGGAGCAAAATGCTCCGGCTGCACCAGCTGCTCCGAGAAAGGACAAATCCTCACTGAGAGATACCCTCCATGCAGTTAGGGAAAGCTGAGCCAAGCTCTATAGTGGGGCTGGGGTGAAATCATACTGAACATGATGATCTGGGAGGAGACTTACCAGCCAGGGTGCCAGCTGGAATAAGCTGGCATTCTCCCTTGGCTCCTGTAGGACCAAGCTGACTTGGAGCCGGGGGTCTGACCCACAGCAGCACATGGCAGGGAACCCACTGACTGAAAAAACTGTAATATTCTTGCTGTTGTATCAATGTTTTTTGATATTTAATACAGAGAAACTATGGAATAACTATTAGTAACTGTGACATGATGAGATTGTTTTTAGATATTTTGCTGAGTTGTCTTAATGGAAAGGGTTTCTTGTTTATAGTAACTACGTGCCAATAATGGCAATTAGTTTTTTTAAGACTTAATACTTTTATCAGAGATGAGGTTGGCTGTGGGTACGTTTCAAAGCCTAATCATGAGTCTGTAATTTAAAAGAAGTCTTTCCACAAAAAATGCATATGCAGAAGGGAATGTTCTCGTCTCATGTCTTCAGCATCTGACTAGTGATGTTTCTCTATTTTTTGTATTTATTCAGCCAAATCTGCAATGTGCCTTGCGTTTTTCCATCTATTTGTTGCTTGGATACTGCATGAAAGCACTCCCTGAAGTATAAATAATGTCTAGCAGTGCATACTGCAAAGCAAAATTCAATATGGGATTAAAAAATGTTTACTGATTTCTGTTAGCCTTGGAGCTCTTCTAATGGGGAAAGATTAGTGATGAAATCATTCTCTCAGATCAGAGCTTTGATTCTTATCTTGAGGTAATATCCTGGAGAGATATAAACCCAGATTGCCTTGAGACGAATTGGCCTTGATGGGGAAGAGGCAAAAACCAGGAACAGGGATGAGGGCCAGAGAAGTAAAGAGAGTGATGAAAATCCAGTTCCAAGCCTCACCTTTTTAGTTTCTAGTATTCTTTCTAACAGTTTTAAACTCTCCCAGTGAGCAATGCAAACACTACTATTTTTTTTTGCCAACCACTTTGTATGTGTATGTCTTATAAAGTTTTCTTGAAGTTTTGCTTCCTTGAAGTGTTATTAAGCCTTTTTAGGAGGATGGGTATGAAATGTGGGCAGCATTTGTACATGTAAGTTTATATTAGTATATTTATTCTATACACTATGTAAAAATGAAATGTGGTTTGCTCTGGAATAATAACTTCACGAGTTTGAGACAGTTAGTACTTCTCAATTGGTGGCTGAGCTTTTTTGCAGAGATGGGCAACGCCCAGATGGGGAAATGTTGTGGGTGAGATTCAACGAAAGGAGGTTTTTGAAAATAGAGATGTGTCTCTTTTATGTTGGCTTTAAAACTGAAACTTTCAGGTAGTGTTTCTCCATCTGGTATGGTTTTTTTTTTTAAAAAAAAAAGAAAAACAAACCTTCCAACAATTATTTTGATAACGTTTTCCTTTTGTTTCATTTTGAATGAACTGCAGGACCAGCACAAGCCTGTACTACCTCGGCTTTTCTGGAAGTTTATCACTTAGATATAAGAGGATCTAAAACTCCGTAGAGAGCCCATTTCACTTCAGAGTTTTCTAATTTAGGGGCCTGAGCTCCTCCATTTATGGAACTGGCAAAATGGAGAGGTACTTTTGTATTCCTCTCCCCTAAGCTGACCACTCACAATGTGGCTGGTCATGACTGGGGTGTAATTAAAACATTAATACAGTTTATATGCTTTCTGTTCTACCTGTGTGAAACAAGGGAAATAGTAGAAATAAATGGTCTGGCTTATGGAGATTTGTAAAGATCAGTGTGTTGTGCTTGTTGTTTTCACTCAATTTCCATTTTGCTCAGGAGCAGTAGGAGATTGAATTTTCATGCCAGAGTGATTGCAGTGTAGCAACGGTGCATCTTCTGAGTTCGTGGTCAAACTGGCAAAAAAAGAAAACAGTTCAAAAGGGAGAAAAAGAAAAAGAGGATGGGGATCTCTTTCTGTCTCCTAGATATGAAGATAGATGCCATTGAGGTAGAGGAGGAAAGGAGGGAGGGGCAATGAAAATGATTGCAGCTTCTCAAAAAGCACATTAAAACCCATAAAAAGAGAATTTTCTGGATGAAAATCAAGAAGTGTTTTCGTGCCAAAATTTCACAGAAAGTGAGTATGTTAAGTACATACCTGTGCATGAGGCTTGATTTTAATAGACTTTTTAAGATTATTCATCTAAGTCAGTGAGCAAAGTGCATTTTGTGGGCCACAAACAGAACCTGTGAAATTGTTACATTTTTTCAGGGATGGCTTGAGTTCGCAAATCAGTACAGTTCAGAAGAACCCATTTGGACTGGAATACAAACACCACAAACCAGGATTTCTTACATACATGAGTGGCTCCTGTAGCTCTCTTCTGCAGGCTCTCCTGGCAAGCATTCCCTCAGGTAGCAAGGACACACTGTTAGAAAAGTCATGTCAACTTTCCTGTTAATCTGGGACTTGTGTAAACAGAAACTCAAAACCGGCTGGAACTGACCCAGTTTCAGTAATAAGTTGATATTCTGGCCTAAATTGTGAAAAGATTTCCAAAGGTTTCCTGGTGCTTTGGTCTTAGATGTCACAACCTACAGGCGGATTTGCAGCCCACAGCTAGTTTCTGCCTGGGAGTTGGTGCAGAGCTGCTGGAAGGCCAGCATGGACATGGCAAAAGGAAAGCAGTGAACAGACTCTGTGTAATAAAAATCTTCATTGTCTCTTGCTTTTTAATCTGCCCCTTTCCATTGTGTTTCAATTGTATTGGGTCTCCCAAGCCCACATGAGTCACAGGGAGTATATCTGGAGGGGGCTTGGAGGACCAGATACCTTGATGCTTGCTACTGACCTGAACTTCTCTTCAAACTAAATAGTTTCTGCAATGGAAATGTTACTTAGGAGAAGATCTCCTTGGTTTGTTTGTATTTGCTTCACCTTCTTCTGAGACAGCTACTAAGTATTGTAGGAAATGAAGGGTTTATGAGATGAACGGGTCCGTTCTCACTAATACCTGCGGACGAGGTAAGCATGTTGGCACGTTAATTTCTGTGTGTGGGCTGATTCAGTAGTTCCAGCATCTTAGATATAAACTGAAAGGAAAACAGCTAACTCTTCAGGATTCTTGTTATGTAAATTGGGAAATGTGATTAAAAAAAACTGTTTCCTGTTACATTCTAGAACAATCTACAGCAAAACCCATTCTTCCTTACTTTGTGGCATATATAGGGAGAGAGTCTGTTTTACTATGTTGATGAGGGTATCAGCAGAGAAACCAAGAAAGGCAGACACGGCTGTGGGTTTTTTGGTTCTTAACTGTGGTGCTGAGGGGATATGTAAGAACTTTACCCCCTTTGAGGAGAAGAGCTAATGTTATGTGATTTCTGTGGCATTTTAGATTAATAAATCATCCTTTTTATCTTGTAATTTTTTTCCAGTTAGTCACCAACTAGAGAATTTACAAGAGCAAATAGGAGTAAAGAAGAAAGACAAGAGTGATGATTAACCAGATTTGTAATTATTGTAAGCTCTGGTGTGCATTCCGCTTCCCATTAGAAAGATATTGTGTTTTGTGCAATTGTAAAATTGCATCTTTCTTTCTGTACACAACAATACAAAGCCTGAATTTGTTCTATGGAACCCAGGGAACATTTTCTGCATTGCTTTCTTGGTTTTTCACATATGCAGTGAGTGAATGTATTTTGTGGGTGGGCCAGTTTGGGACATTGAGTCCATCACATGTACTGTCTTTGTTGTTGACCCAGTAAAGCCAGCCAATATTGGTTGACTTTATTGGTGGAAGATAGTGTAGACTGTTGGATTGGGGGAACAGTTTTAGGCGGAAAGAGGGGAGACTTAGATTAGACGTTAGGAAGAAATTCTTTACTGTGAGGGTGGTGAGTCACTGGCACAGGTTGTCCAGGGAAGTTGTGGCTACCCTATCCCTGGAGGTGTTCAAGGCCAGGTTGGATGAGGTTTTGAGCAACCTGATCCAGTGGGACGTGTCCCTGCCCATGGTAGAGGGGTTTGGAACTGGATGATTCTTAAGATCGCTTCCAGCCCAAACCATTCAATGATTCTATGAATTTGTAGCTATTCCAGTTCAGGCGAGGCTGTGTGAGTAATATTAATGCTGCACACTTACCAGATATTTTCTGCAAAAGTTATGAACTTAGTCCTTGACGAGGAATTTCTTAGAGGGTTTTTTTTTCTATTGAGACTATGCTAAGATATTTATCTTAAGGGATTTGTTTTGGCTGAGAAACATGATGCTTTTGTTCAGTCATAGAAACATTGATGATTGGGAGTTTGAATGGTAATTTTGCTAGATCTGAGATTTTTGTTTTCCTTAGAAACATAAGTTTTATTTCTTTTGTGGTAGGAACCCATTCATTTCAGCAGTAATTTTCAGAACCACATAAAGACAGATCCCAGGACTGATCATATATGAACAGTAGAATCACAGAATGGTTTGGGTTGGAAGGAACCTTAAAGTTCACCCTGTTCCAACCCCACCTGCCTGTCCCCTGAGGGACACTTTCTGCTGGATCAGGTTGCTTAAAGCACCATCCAGCCTGGCCTTGAACACCCCAAGGGACGGGGCATCCATAACTTCTCTGGGCAGTCTGTGCCAGTGCCTCACCACAGATCCTTTTGTGTTCTGGGGTAAGCACCTGTCTATAGATATTACCTCTATGTTCATAATATTACTGTAATCAACTTCTTGTCGTCCTTGAGGCTTTGCAGGGCTCTGATTGTGTGAACTAACTCACACTTCGCATTATGATTACATGCATAACTAGCTGCAGTTTTGTTTACTTTTAACAAGTACACAAATAATGCAAACCATCACTACCAGTACATTGGGAGAGGTACAACTCAAACAATGCAAGCAAAATTTGTTTCATAGGTATGGGAGAAAAGTGAGAATGAAGTTTAGAAGGAAAAAAACAATAAACCCCTTCTTTCCTGATACAGTAAACTTACTATATGATTCAGCCCTTATTTTTACCCACCACTGCAATCAGTGGTGAATTATACCATGGACAATTTCAAGCTGTGTTGATTTGATAACTTTTGAGCGCTGGTCTGAGAGCAACTTATCTTGTCTGTGGTGTAAAAGCACTAATTCCCCTCCACTATCCAATTTGTATTGTGAGGGGCTTGGTCAATTAAAGAGAAACAGAGAAAATCAGTAGAAACCAGGTATAAAAGAAGGCTTTGTATGTGAGAGCCTTGCAGTCCATAGGATGCATCGCTTCATAGCAGCAATAAACAGGTCTCAGGGTTACTAATTTGGAGTCAACAGCAAATGAATGTATTAGGATTGGTGTGACTCAAATAAAAATGGGAACTGGCAGGATGCCCATGTTTAAGAAGCCTTGCTACTTATGGTGTAGAGTTTCACAAATGCAGACAAGATCCCCATTTTGGTTTGCTCTTGCAACTGGATTACCACCAGCCTGCGAGGCCCTGCGAAGCGGGGTGTCCGCAGTGTGCTGGGGCGCCACAAAACAGCAGTGAGGCTTTGGCAGATGAGTCAGCAGCACCTGGTGATCAGGGCGGGAGCTGATCTCATCCTTAACAAAGTCTGTCACATCTGGTGCTTGGGGACCTGTTGTTTAGCCCAAATGCCAACCTGGATGGAAGCTGAAATGAGGTCAGAATTTCACAGTGAGTGCTGCTGAGTTCTCCACAATGTCTTGTGTCTCTGGTTTTCAAACCTTGAACAAAATAAGCTCAATTCAAATACAGATTCCTCCCTTTCCCTTTAGTTTTACCCTGCTCCCTGTGTAGCCTGCACTGCTCAATACCTGCTACAATTCCTTCTCTTTTTAAGGTAGCATTGAGTGTCATTAGGCAGGCAAGAATTGTGGGGGTCAGAGAGGGAACATAAATTAAAAAACCCCAAACCTTAACTTTTGTTCAGTGTTCCTTAAGAATGCTTAGCTTTCCAGAGCCACTCGCCCCGCAGGGGACAATCTGAAGTGCAAATTCATGTATGTGGTGTTAATGTTTTATGTTGGGGTGGGGAAACCCAGTCAGTCTTTTATCAAAATCAAATCCAAATGATTATTTTTATTTTTTAATGTTTTGCTTTTGTAATATTTTACTTTTAAATATTTTTAATGACAGTCACATGCACTTGTGTATCACCTGCCAAAGGTGCTGGGAAAGTTTTCGGCTGGGGAGAAGTTCCAGGCCCTTGATTTATGGCCTTCACGGTATTAAAAATGCTCCAGCTCTCCTATCAACCACTTGGACTTTAGTTTTACCTTCTGAGCTCGCATGGCAACACCTGTTTGCTCAGGGTGGGACAGGAATGAGCTGATATGCCTGCAGGTAGGGCCTGCCTGCCTGCTCTGGAGGGGAAGGGTTTCCTTTAATTATAACATAGGTCAGGCACTGCAGGCAAAGGCTGCTGCTGGTAGGAAGCTGCAGGAATACATTTTGTGAAGGAAATAAGCCTGTACTTGTGTGCTGGGTAATACATGAGCTTTGGGGGAGTTCAGTTTTGTATATCAATGGCTCAGTTTATGGAGCTCTGTTCCTGTAAATTTTGGAGTCTTTCCTATTTTCGTGTTGCCCTCCTTCCCTCCCAATCCAGACTGGAAATCCCACGGCTATGACTGCAGCATGTGGGTCCCTGCATTCTGGAGGGCCAGCTGGCTGTGCAAAGATTATCGGGGGAAGGTTTAGCAGGAACGGGGGCGCCTCGCTATGCTACATCAGCGCATTGTTGTCTGGAAAGCAGCATCCTGCCTGCAGCATGGACAAGCGCAGGTGCTTCCTCAGATCCCCCTTTCCCCTTGCAAACATGCTTTTAGGGCACACGCCTGCAGTGCCTTGGTCCTCCATACAGCAGTTTTAGCTGCCCCTGTGGACAATCACTTTCTTCCCTGACATTGTAAAATCTGCCTTGGGCAGCTGAATACTCTTTAGCAGCCAAGTGTAGGTAGTGCTGAAAAGATTGAAGACCAGCTTTCAGAAAGACCGGAATGTTTTAGGCTCTGCTTCAGGATTGCTGTAGTACCAAAAGTCTTGTGTAAACACAGCTATATTGCTATAAAGGGGTTCACTGAAATACGCTAGTAAAAGCCCTTCTGTATCAATGTAATAAGCACCTCTAGAGTAGAGCTATGTTGTTGTTTTAAGTAAAATGGTATAGTTAAAAGCCATAAATATTTTAAGTATATTTATAACCTTGGGAGCAACGTGCCAGGCATTTTCAACAGTCCATGTGTTTTTGGAAACCCCAGCTTTAGTTGGAAAGTGTTGACTTCCATCACTTCTTCCTGAATTAACAGTGTTCATGATTGGACTTCTTGCACATTTGTGTCCTGGTGTGTTGGTGGCAACTGGTTGAATTTCCACCTTAGGCCTAGCAGGAGCTGGGTCTGCAGTGAGTCAGTGGGAAGGGGTTGAGCTTCTCCCACAGAAATTGTCCTCACATAAATCATTACATGATTAGAAACTTGTGAAATGGCAGCATCCAAACAAAGACAACATTTTGAAACGTTTAATGAGGGGACGGAGTGGGAGGAGAAGAGAACATGAATTCCATTGGAAAGGAATTTGGAAGTGTAAGAAAAGAAAAAGAGAAAATCTTCGTATGAACATTATCGGCAATTTTAAAAATGAACAGGCAAATGCTACATACTGAGAATATGAATGTGAGATTGACCTTTTAATTTCAGTTATGAATAAATGAGGACTAGGAGCTGGTGCCCCTCAGGGAAAACCGACATCCTCTGTCTAATGTCATCTGCAGGAACTGACTCCTGTTACAGTACCTAGCCCTGCTGCTGTGCACGTTTGGGTTACAGCAGGGTCTTGAGATGCTAGTCAAAGGCAGGGCGTCTTTATTTACGTTACAGCCCTCCCCCTCCAGTGTGTAGCCCAGGCAGCCATTAATCTTGCATTAAAACCCAGCACGCTGATAAATGGGCAGGGAGCCACATGCATAGGAGATGTCAAACCCCTCAATATTGACAAGCAACATAAACGGAAGCGACAGGAATTGGCTGTTTGAAGACCCTTTTCACAAAGCCTTCGTTTGTTCCCAGTCTGCTGGAGCGTACATCTTTCTGCGTCCCCTCCTCGCCTGTTGCTGAATACTGAATGAGCGCTTCTGTGTGTGTGCGCGCGTTACTTTTTCAAGCGAACAGTCTTGCAGATAAATAAAGAAAAGTGCCCTCCTTTTCATGTGATAGTAATCTGAGACTTTTCCGTTACATGAGGCTCTTAACAAAAGATTGTAATTCCACCAGCTTTGCTCAGGAAGATACCACCATCCCCTGTGGCTGCGGCAGCGTGCTGGGAGCAGAGCGCTGGGGACCCCGCTGCCACCTTGCTGACCAGAGCTCAGGGCAGGGATGCGCCCAGTGCTTCGGGGCGGAAGAACTTGCTGCAGTGTTTCATGGGCCATGCTGCTCTTTTGCTCTGCCGCCCCTTCGCCCTTGGTACAGCCTTCGTTTCCTCCACCGTGCTGTATGGTAATTGAGTGACATCAGCCCGCACCCGGGCGGCTGCTGATTATATTACAAACCAGCAGAAAGGTCTGAGGTGTGCACGGCTCCTGAAAGCGCTGGCAAGGACGGCAGCGCGTGGCTGCATGCTGCTTTAACTCTGGGCTTAATCGCAGTCTTACTTTTATTTGATTTAGTTTTGCCAGAGCTGAGCAAGCATTTGAAACTAGATTTGAGCACTTGAGAACTGCCTGTAGTGAAGCGGGGGGAAAAAAACAACCACCAAAAAAACCTCTCCTGGTGCTTTAAGTTTGAATCTGTTACAGACAACTTACTGCCAACCCACACTGCTGGATTTTGAACCGAAGCTGTTATTTACTTAGGGCTTGGTGAGAGCATTTTCTCTAGAGACTGAAGCCAAACTACTAAGGAAGCTGGGATTTACTTGGATGTATGGTAGAGAAACCTGTGGTTCCTTTATGCTGCAGTTCACCATATCGCTGTGTTACCTGTAAATGGAATTACAAAAATCAACCAGTATGCCCGGGCCATTGTCTCCTGGATATGCAGCTCAGGTGCCGTATAACTATAATCAATTAGAAGGAAGATTCAAGCAGTTACAAGGTAAGCATGTGCGGGTTTTTTTGTAGGTGTTGCTATGATGTTGTTCCCATAAACATGTTAGTATGGGCTTGCTCTCATTGCATCAAGGTGTTAATGAGAGACCTTAAAAGTGGTGCTGTAGCAAGAAGCTTTATGGTCTTTTAAGAGGTACAGTGTGGCTTTTATCTCTCTGAAGGTGTTCTCAGTCTTACACAGTGTTAAGATGTGTGTCCAGCCTCTGAGCCACTCAGCTTTACAGATAAGGACTAGACCAGAACCAAGTTGCTTGGAACATTTTTAGGGGGAGAGTAAGTGGTCTTGCTGTTTTGTCCTTAAATAAAATTCAGTCATAGCTCTGGAAATTGGTCGTGAAATCCTAACTTTGTTTGGGTACAGTTTGCACCGCGAGAGCCCTTTCTAACTCCCTGTGTACCTCCTCTAAAGGCAGGTGGCTTAACTTCTTCAAATGAAGAACAGTTGCATAATTGCCAAACAAATTGGATTGCACACGTAGATCTCTGAGAAAGCATTAATGTACTTTAACATGCCCAATTTTCTTCATTTTGTATTATTTTACTTTTAAACTGGGAGAATGTGCTTTAATGTCTTCCCATTACATTCTCTGTTGGTGAGAGAAAAAAGAGACATTTCCTTTGGGGAGTGGTGGCGTGTTCACTGAAGGGTAGGCCTCCGACCTGTGCTGGAAACCTGGATTGTTAGCAGTGCAATGCAGGAGGATTGTGCCCAGCATCTCTGTCTCAGACAGCGTAAAACAAGCTCTGCTGTTTCACTCTGTAAGGCATGTCCCAGGGATGAATGAGCTCTGGCCTTCCAGTTTCGGAAAGAAAAAAAAAAAAAACAAATTCTTAACCAAAACCAAATCTCCTCCTCCGCTTCGTCCATGTGACTCCGTAAATAATCCCAGAGCAGCCTGGTACAGCGAAGTTCAGCCCTTCTGTGCATGTTTCTTATTTTACTCTGGTCTGTGCCACAAGTGTGGTCCTGTGGTTCCTGTCAGAGAGGGAGGAAGAGCCTGGTTAGTGCGAAGAATGTTTCCATTTGTTGGCCTAAGGAGGGAGAGAAAAAAATTCTTTCATTCATAGTACTGTGTTTATATTCTAAACTGGTGCACAGTGATGGCTGCTTACTGGATATAATAAGATAAAATGACTGCATCTTAAACATTGGCAACATAGACATTCCTCAGGCAAGGCACGGAAAATCCAGGCTCCGAACTTGCACACAAGGGAATACGTTAGAGGCTTTATCTTGGACATCTGTCAGATCTTAGGCTGCGGTGCTTGCTTTAAAAAGAATGAGGTAAGTTTGTGGCATGGGAGAAAAAAAATGCTGGCTTATGCCTCTCTGTTTGCTGGTTAAGTTAGCAGCCTAAAGAAGGCAGATTTTATCATTTTCAGGGTCACTGCTTCAGGAATCCATTATCTGTGTGTTTACATCACACTGAAAGGAAAGCAGATTGCAGTGTTGAAGGCACAGAAAGTGAGTTTTCCCTTTAGTGGAATGCACTGTGTTGACTTAAAAAAAATAATTGAAATGCTCTACCTAAAGGTACTGCAATTTCCCCTAACAAAAGAGAGAAAATGCAGTGAATTCCTCTGCAAGTGTAAGGAGGGGTTTTGCTGGAGACCATCCATAGCTGTTTATTCACATCACAGAGGAGGTAGACAGGGTTGAAAAATAGTGCTGCCAGTGATCTTGTTCAGGGTGGAGCTTAGGTACAGGAAATGTTTTAATTTATGTGCTAGATACTCCATGAAATGCTGAATAAACATCCAAAATATTGTGTGCTGTAAAGGGAGTGGCCTAACTCTGCTCACACAACAGATGTCTTTCCTTGCATTAACGGTTCTTTGTTTGAAGAACATCTAAAAAGCCGTTAACTCATAGTTGTAAATTCTGACGTGATTCTTGTCCTCTTGCTAGAAAGCTCTGGTGAAAATATTGGGTGTTCTGTGCAGTGAGCAGTGCTCGGTGCACCCAGACAGACCCAACAAGAATTAATGTTATAGTATTTTTAAATTACAAATTTATCACCAGTGTTTCCTTTCTCATTGTGGAGTTGTACAAACAGGTAAGAGCAGATATGTTTCAAACGTTCTTCAGTCTCTGGTAAAAAGTACAATTGAAGCTTTCCTGTATTTTTGTTCTAGTATTTTCACCCTTTATGTCTGTGTTTCACCCTCTTGCCTCTGGTGGAACAGGTCACTAGAGCAGCACCACTATGGGCACCATACAGCGTTACTGTAGCCTCCACTCATGTTCTTCTCATACTGAATTTGCCCTTCTTTTTTCCCAGTTCCTAGAGTTTTCATATGAATCCACAGCTTTGCGTTAGATTATAGTAAAGCACTGTTCAGATCTGGCAAAGGTTGTGAGTTTTCTTCAAAAAAAGCACTTGGGAGCATATTGTTTTGACTAAAATACCGTAGGGCAAGTACTCAGGCCCTGTACAAGGCAGAAGAGTGAATCAGTAGTGAGTAAAGGATAATTCTCTCTGATCTCTTTCCTGAGATAGAGAATATGTTAGATTTGGCACTGGCATCTTCACATGAGAAGAAAAGAGGAGCCAACCTAGTTCTACCCCAAATGCTAGGGGCAAAGCAGGTTCAGATCATAAGTGGTCATCTTGGCACTCCTACATTCCACCTATTTTAAATGCCTTGAAGCGACGATTATGAAGAAAGTCGATTATTCAACCTGATGAAGATTGTGGAGTGTTTAAAGCAGATTTTCCCACTGGAGTGTGAAGCTGGTACAAATTGTGGGACTATCTGTGACTCCCATCTGCACCTGGGAAGGACCGCCTTTCAGGAGATTCCAGCTCTCGTTTGCATCGATGGGCCCGGATGAAGAAGAATGTGGCAGAAGACACTGCTAAGAGTGAATCAAGTCTGTCCCTGTGTCAAAAGAAACCCCAAATTCTTGTACGTGGTAATTAAGAAGTTTAGCCTTCTCGGTACTTGTGCTTGTAAGGATGTCAGTGCAGGTGTGAGGGGAAAAAAGCTTTAGCAAATTCTGTTTCCTTTATGAAGTTTCAGTAAGTTCTTATGGTTAGTTCGCCCAGTCCTGGAATGATAAGTGAGAGATGGTATGAGTGGTTGCTATCATGTTAAACCTAGGTGTGGAGTTTTGGTTCTCATGGCCACTTGTTCAGTTGAAAGGGATCATGTTGCAGGGCTGGAGTAGCTCTGCAAGTAAAGACAGGACCCCAAAACTTGTTTGTAGAGACCGCATTGCCATGTAGCCTGTGCAGGGTACGTCAATGGGGAGTATTTGTCCTGCTCACTTGAGGAATGAAGTGAAAAGCAAACCAGATAAGTTCTAATTATAAACCAACGCTCTCACCTGTGCTGCATTAACTTGGCAGGATCCTGTGGATTGGCTTGGCTTGGCGGGGTTGTAGGAGATGGCAGGAAGAGGTTAATGCAAGACAGGAATTTGGAAGAAGATCCCTGCAGCTGTATTGCCTTCCACTGTGAAGGCCGTGTCAATGCCAGAGGGAAACTGCCACCAGCCTGGAGAAGCAGCTATCATCACTGCTCGCAGGCTCCTTCCCACCTGGTTAACAGGACAGTGTGGTATTTATTAACATTTCTGGAATTTAGTAGCTTTGTGACTTTATCAGCTCCTGCAGGGTAGTTGGGAAGCTGGATCTCAGCTCTGAGGCTGTGCCCTAGGTGTGAAATTTCCAGTGGTCATTACAAATGTAAAATCCTGGGGGATGGGGTTAGATTTGTGCTCCTGATAAATGCCAGAAGGAAAACCAGATTTCAAAGGAGCTCTGTGATGTACCATGCTGTGCTTTCCTTTTCTTTTTCTTTATTTTTTCTAAGGCTGCATTTCGTATTGGAAACTGTTCCTTTTAGTGGAAGCCTGATGTGTTTTGGTGACCGAGCTCCCTGGGTGGAAATGCCTTTATTTTTTTACTCCTTTTGAGCCATGTTAGAAATAGTGTGGTTTGAGAAACCTGACACCTATTGTAGTGACCACAGGAATAAGCCTTTAGGAAAGGTGAGTGGTCTTTCCTGTCTGAGGTGTTTAAGCCTGCTTTAGATCGATTGTAAACTCTGTTTCATGGTATGAAAGGACTGCCCGTGGCTACACAGCACTACCTGCACCGGAGAACAAAATGCAGTAGTGTAATTATCTTGGGTATCTGGGGCAAAACCCTTGCTCTGATAGCAGTGCCCCTCAGCCAGGGGAGTTCTTGGCTGTGTGATCTGTTAATCTGCAATGACCCAAGTAGGTTTGGTTTGCTTTTTAGTTTGGCATAGACACGGGCAGTTTCAATTTTTAAGTGGTCAGTGATAATGGGCTTCAGTAATATAGGGATCCATATGCAGAAATTGGTTCCTATCCAGGCTGCAGAAAAGCAGATAAAATTTACAGTTTGTTTTTCTTTTTGTGTTCTGAAGCAGGGCGTCCCTGCAGCTTTTCCTGCAAGAAAATCTTATCCCCAAATCCCTGCCTATGCCCAAGTATAAACAGGGAGTTCCGGCTGGAGTTGCTGAAGTACCGTCCTGCACTGGGGCAGTGAGATCTGCTACACCCAGAGCTCTCTGAAGTTATGTGGGTGCCCTTTAAAAAGAGAATTTCAACAGCTGGCTTCCTTAGTGGAAGATTTACCTTTTAAAGGTTTTCAGTCTCTTGCAAGCAGTGACCTGCATAGCTCTGGGCTGTGATTAATGAACTGAAGGGCATCCTACTTTGTCTACCAAATTGGTCACTGGCATTTCTTGTCATGGTAATTTCTGTTAAAGGTGAAATGCAGGAAGGCTGAATTTCGTTTCCAGACTAAATGTGTCTGGTTTACACAGATTCTGTTTTTCACCCTCTCAGATTCACTGAAGTTGCAAATACATTCATATTCCTGTGGCAAATTTTGCTAGATTTTCTGCTGTCTGCAGCTGTTCCAAAGCCTGCATGTGTTGCGGTGTACTTTAGTCTTCTGGTTTCGGGGAAGACGTGAGCACGAGCTACACTGTTGGAAGCCCTGTCAGATCTGCAGAGTTTTTTTAAGTGATCTCAAATGCAGTGCCTTGAATGTGCGTTTCTGTAGCAGGGCCTTCATTCCTTCCAGTGAAAAAGGTTCCTGCAAGCGTATCTGAATCCTAGATTCAGTTTTAGGGCATTTCAGCCATCTCAAACAAAGATGGTAGCTGAATATTAGTTCAAGTCTTCTCTGCCTAGAAATAGTTCAAAAGTGCGGATTTTAAAAGCAATCTTGCCAACTAATTGAGTGTATAATTCCAGAAGAATTTAACTTGGAGGAAATGGCTGGGTAAGTGTTGTAACTAGCATGTCTAGGTTCTTCATGAAAATGGACATTTGGAGTAAATCACTTGCTAGAAGGTATATTTGTCTACTCATAAAACCAACTGGTTGAAGTTCAGCTCTTTGCATATCCCCTTCTAGCGCAGAACTGATGCAGGGAACCACAGCAAGACAAGGCTGCTCAGAGCCCCCTGTCATCTCTGCCCTTTCCAAAAGTAAAAGCCTACGATTACGTTTTAGAAATTGTGGAGTGACACTCAGAGGACATTAGTTATTCATAGTCCTAAATATTGCAGCAGGGCACAGGGAAGCTGTGTTTCATGCCCTTCCTTAGGACAGGGACCAATGAAATGAATAGTCAGAAATGAAAACCATGTTTCAGTGACCGTGCGTGTTGTCTGTTAATTTTATTACACATAAACAATCTAACTTTGCTTCCATACTTTTTAAAGTTTTACCTGAATGATGGAGAAGGTTTTGCGGCAGGTTCTCAAATGGTTTTGTCTATAAACTTCAAAAACACTCAGAAACCTGGAAAGCATTCACACCTTTCACTCTGATTCTCTCCCAATCCTGATAGTAAAAAACCCCAGAAAACTAAGTATGAGATTTTGAGGAAGACATTACAGAACACTCCTGTGAAAGACTTTCAGAATGAATAGTGAAGAGTAAAGTCTAACGTTATTTTGTATTCCCTTTTTTAAGGGCCTATTCAGGACAATGTGGTAACTTCATCTTTACTGCTAGAGAAACTGTAATCATGGCTCGAAATTTAATGAGGACTAAGACATTTCTCATTGTTAAGAGAAATAAACCATATTTTGATAATCCCGTTGCTACTGAAGACAACATTTTGTCCCAAATTCCTGCTTTCTTTTTCAAAAAGCTCTGAAATTGTTTAATATCTTCAAAATTTGAGAAAATCACCATTTCTAGTAATGGTGAAGATGCAGAAGGCAAATTAAAAGAGCGCAGGGTAAGGTATTTCTGCTCATGTGGTCAGTGTTGATATAGTTGAAAAGGTAAACGTTTAAATTGGATTTGGCTTCTCACTGAAATAACTGTGAAAATTCACAACTCTGAACTGTTGCCTCAGGTTTTTTGTAGTCTGTTCTTTTCAATTTCTGTTCAGATTATGTTTGTGATGTTTGTTTTTTAACCCCATGTACAAGAAACTTAATGTTAAAACAAAATAAAAACAGTGGGCTCTGGAGCAGAATTTTCTTTAAAAAAAGGCAGTTCTGGTGAATATCTTGTGACTCTGAAATGGTGAAATAAACAAAGCTAGTAAGCAGATATTTTCAGATGGGAAGGTAAGGTATTTTGGATATCTTGGGGGGATTTGTTGCCAGAGTTCAAACAGTAAATGATTTGTGTGATGTTCTTCACTAGTGTAAATCCCCGTGCCTCTGTGAATGTGGAAATACGGCTGTTTGTGCTAGGACAGGAACTGACCCTTTTTTGTTTCTGCATTGTATGTCTCAAATAAGCTACATGTCACAGACCATCCCAATGTTTCGTAGCTGGGTTGTAACCATGTAGGAGTACAGGCTCTTATTCCAAACATTTTCCTATCCAAGAGCCCTATTCAAATGGATTGTGGGTGTTGCCATTAACTTCTGTGGCAAATGGGCAATAAAAACAGAGTATGGACAGAGATGAAAGCGGTGATAAAAAGCCAGAACAATGGTAGGCTTTCATTCCTGATTTCTTTCTCAAATCTGTTTTGTGATATCCTCCTTTTTTTCTTCATTTCTTTCTGTTTTCTGTTGAGTGCATGCTTTGACTGTTAAAGTGGATGAAATACTACCTAAGCGAAGGAGAAATGGTGAAGAAAAATTAGATTACAGATTTACAATGCGATTCATGGAATTCTTATTTCCTGTTCCTTGTGCTCACCTCCTCTTTCTCTGGTATCCCAGCGCAGGACATGGGGTGTGGTAGGTGCACCCCTTCTGCTCAGAGTCTGCATGTCATGGAAGAATTCATTGAAAGAGTATTTCATTACTAACAGCTCTGAATATCTTTTTGTTGCTGTTTAAGTTGAATTGAGAAATATTGAGTATCAACTGTTGTAGCAGGCTATGACAATGCTTATTTTTTCCTTACATGAAAGTGAATTATCTGCATCATATGGACAGGTCTTGAAAGACTGTTAAGCCAAATGTTGGGAATTAGTCTCCTTTCACTTTAAAAGCTGTGGTGAAGGACTTCGAATAAAATAAAATAAATAAAATGGTTTAGAATCCACTTTGCTCTTCCAATAAGAAACCATTTCTGCAATTTAATTTGGAAATTTGCATCTGGGGCTGGCAAGTAATGGTCTTTTTGCCAGTGTTGTTATCCAAGCGAAGCGACGTAACGACTCCTAAGATGAACACTGTTTAATAAGAATCAGGCAAACAGCTTTCCTCCCAACTCCAAATTAGTCCTTTCAGAGAAAAGGGTCATTCATGGAGGGAGTAGGAAACTCTTGAATTACTCTGCTTTCCAGCGGTTCTGAAATTCAGTGCGATGAGAGGATAACTTGCATGATGGGAGCAGGAAGGCTTTGGGGAGGAGGGCCTTACACTTAACTCAGCTTTGAACACATGATTTCATTCACATACTGAACATAGCATAGAAAGTAATTCTGGCTCTGCTGTCCTCCGTGATAGCCTGAATGTAATTAAGGAGGGCACGTGAGGCTAAAATTGCTTACTGCTCCTAAAAATGTGTATAGCTGAATCCTTGCTTTTCTTTCAGAGGAGAAAAGACAAAAAGGATGGTGACCACTCATGCTTGTGACTTTTGATGTGGAGTCTAAGGTCATGATGGCCGGGAGAACCCACGTTAACACAAAAGACCTTGTACACTCGCTGCTGGAATGAGGGTATCCCGGGCTGAGAGCTTCCTTTGTTGGACGAGAACTACTGTAGCCAACCTACTATTAACCAGTCTCGTAGCTGCGCTGAATGCCCCACTGTTTCACTTAGAAAGGAGCTTAAAGAAAAAGGCCCTTCAGTTTTTGAGGGGAACAGTACAGTTAAGCAGACATGCAGGCAGTTGCTGTGACATGGTCTAGGGGCCACATTCGTGGTTTTCAAAGGTCTTGTGAAAGATCTGGCATTACCAAGGGGCCTTTTCATGAGATAACTGGAAATGCAGATAATTCCATGTTCAGTCATGTTTGGATTGGTCATAAAAAGATGAGCTGCAACTCCTGGAAGCAGAAGCAGAAACCCAGTTACTCGCACGTGACAAACTTACACCTGAGTGGGTCAGTTTTCTGTTTGACAGGTAATTATCAGAATGCATAATCCTGCGCTGTTTTTAGTAAAACTGGGTTAAGGTTGTTGAGAGGGGCAAGAGGTCATGAATATGTTTTCTCGCTCGCAGGTTTTGAATGTTTCCTACATTAGCAAACAGAAATCTGTGTCATCCTAAATGTCAATGCTCAGGATGTTTTTTGTCCCTTGCAGAGAATGCAAACAATTCTGCTTTTGATGTTGTCAAAATGGCCAGGCATATGTTTCTGAGGATTGCTTTGGTTTTGGAATTGGTTCCTTGAAGTTTTCTTTTCTGTTTTAGTTCTATCGGAACTTTTTCAAGTAGAATGCTGGAGGATTGCACACCAAAGAGACAGTGAAGACAGCGTGGTGGTGAGGTTAAAAACTGATCTGTATTACCACAGCACTCTAATCACAAGCAAGAGGTGGCCTCATGCCTGCAAAGATTACACAAAACAGTGCATTGTTATGAAGAGTTTATCTGAACAAAATAAATGCTGGCTGCCCAGATTGTTCTTGGGGAAAAAAAATTGGTTTAATAAAGATACTTAAATTTAACTTAATGGCTTTGGCAAACTCTTCGAAAAATGAGCCAGTATGCAGATCCCACATCTCAGATAACCTGAGCCAAGGCAGCCACTTTGAAGGCAGTGAAACTGCACAATGGTATAGCGCTGAGGGACTCCCTCATGGGATTTTGTCTCTCAAACTCAGACCTGCTCCGTCATTCTTCTCAAATAACAACTTTGGTTTCAGCCTTTCCACACTGATACCATATGTTGGGTTCATCCTTCCCCTTCCAAAAGGCCCCAAAGTCCAGTTCTTGGTGTCCAGGTAGGCAGTGCTTCCAGTTTTTGAAAATGTGATCTGATTCTGATTTGTTTCCAGGAAAAAAGGAAAGTACAAATGTGTCTGTCTCATCTGTAGCCAACTAGCTATGGTTTACTTTGGGTAATAATTAATTCTGTGTTCTAGTTCAGTATCTTTCCACGGTTATTTCCTGGGATCGTAGCCTTACCATGGTAGTGCAGTGGTTGTTTTTTTCAGGGTGTGTTCCTCTTTTCAGCTTTTCCAGATCGTCTGGCAATATAAGGAAAGAGACTGTTCTGAAATTGCGTATGTGACGGTACTTTGATTGCAATTTAACATGAGTAATAGCCATTTCAGACTGGCAATTAACTTGGGCTCTGAATAAAGATGGGGAGGTGTCTAGAAGTGTCAGATGTTGGCTGTGTTCTGAACTTCTGACCTTTCTTTTATTCTCACGCATTGGGGTGACCAATAATTTGGGCTAACCTTACCTTTAAATGCTAAGTGTCTCAAGTTGTTTAATTAAAAGCGATTCCTTGTGATGACAGTGCCTCCACCCACTCCCACCCGCCGTGCCAAGGGGGCTGTGGGTACCCCTGCATACTGGGGCTGGAGATGCTCACAAAAGTCACAGGGTACGTGTTGGTTCTTCATGTAAGTGGATGAAGTCTAATTGGATCGAGGGTCTAATCTTGAGCCCAAAGGAGAAGGAAAGGCTATCAGGAACTATTTTAGCTGTCGCTGTGGAACTGTATTTGCTTTCTCAGAGGTGAATTGCACCCCATTCGCTGTCTGTGTTTTCACAGGCTTGGTTCACACTGTGGGGTGCAAGTTGTGTTTCATCCTCAAGGCCTCCCCTGGTAACAGGAAGGTGTGTTTCACTTCTAGCTCAAGGAAGTTGTTTTAGAAAATTGGCAGTGCCCGTAGACAACATCCTGACTGTTCCCTGGGTGACGCTCTGGCCACTGTCACTGCTACGGGTGCTCAGATAATCCAGCAGCCTCTAATGGCAGATTATGTGCTGTTTGCATCTGGACATGAGTGTTCATAGCTGTTGCCTAAGTCCTTATGGAAGGAATTTGCAGAGTGAGACATGGCACATGTGCTGCTGCTCACATATTATTAAATCCTTCTCTCTGTGTCTCTCCTCCAAAATAAAAATGTCAATCATGGTGCCTGATAGGATATATTATAGAATCCCCATGATATAAATCCTTATTTACTGGAACAGTTGCTCCCAACAGGCGAGTTGCACTGATATTTGCCAGCGCGTTGGTGCCAATGATGCTCTGTGCCACTTGAAGTATGTCTGTGTATCCTAGGGCCGTGTTCCAGCCAGTCCCTTGCTTCAGATACTTTTTTTTTCCTAACTAAAAGCAGCTGCAAAATGTCCTAGAGAACAGACGACACTTAAGGACACCAAATGTGTAAAGTCTCCAGCCGTGCAGCGTGTCCTGGCAGTGGTGTCCTCTGTAGGGATGGAGCCCTCACTCCACAAGAGCTACTCCCTCTCAGCTGGGTATGGAAGGGCTGGGACCGGCATAAAATAAAACACAAAATAAAACAGCAGCTGAGAGGGGACTCCTCCCCCTTGTTTTTCCTGAATGACGGAAATAACTGGTATGATCTCCAAAGTACCTGTTTCCGTGGACTGAATTAAAAGGGATGTCCTTTACCTCTCCTCCAGCCTTTGCGGGTGTGGCCGATCCCAGCCAGTTCCTAGCAAGTGTACATTTGTGAACTACCTAATGCCAGAACACCTTTTGTTTTCTGTGCTACATAAGTCAGCTTTCCCTTCTGGTTTGTCTCCTGTTGCCAGGTTTAAAACCACTTCCCTGGCACCAGCTGCAGATCACTGTGGGCTCCGTGTCCAGGAGAGTGTTTGTAGAGCCTTTTCTTTTGCATAAACATCTTGTATATTTGAGTTAGACTGAAATGTGCCCATAAGTTTGGAAACCTGAAAATCAGTGAGTTGTCATGTCTAAGGGTTAAGGAATACACAGATAAGGTGCACACAATGTGTGTAAACCATCATAAATGCATTTTCATACCTGTGTACCTGTGTGATTTGGCTATGAAGGTGTTCAAGATGGATATAAGCACACAAATAATCTTAGTTCGAAGACCCTGTTCACGTATGTACAGCACATGACTGATAGTTCTGTGCTCTACCAATACCTGAATTATTTTATAGTGGCACTAATGTCACATCAGATTGGGATCATTAATCATTCAGCTTTCAGAAGTTCTTGTGCTCTGCATTTCCTCTATTAAGTGCCATATTTCATAGTCTGTTGGGGTTTTTTAATTAAAAAAGCAGTTTGTGTAGTCCATGCATTGCATGATCAGTGTGACTCACAGGTTCACTTTAAGAGTAGAGAAACAAGTGATGGCTCTGGATGAAGATCCATGTTTAAGGTGTTCACAATATGATTTTACCCAGCTAATTCCTTTGAATTTGCATCACCTTTTGAATCTCAAAGAGATCTTCTAGAGCTTCAAAAAAAAGGGTTTCTTTTGTCTGATGCTGCTTTGCAAGTTACATGGGCAGGAAATACTGTACTGGAAAAGTATCTTTTTTCCCTACTCATGTATAACTCCAAAGGCTAAAATGATTTTGCTTAAACATGCCACAGTGTCCCACAAAAGGAGATCAGTAAATGACCTTTGGATTGGAATCAAACAGAAAAGCAGGAAAATTTTGAGGTGAGGAATTAGAATATATGTGCAACTTGTTCGTGCCTCAGAAGTCCTAAGAAAGCAGGTTTGGCATGGAGAGACAGATAAATTACCACTTGGATTTCTTAAAAAAGGATGTTAATATACAGAGAGACTGATTGGAATGTGTGTGTTTGAAATTTGACATTGTGGCTGAATTTTCTGGTCCTTTCTTAAGCAAGTTTCCAGGTAAAAATATCAGTTCTTCCAGTCTCAAAAGACAGCAACTCCAGGATTTCAGCAGGAGCTCTCCATGATGAGTTTGCAGATTAGAGCCAGAGAAGATTAGGGATTTTTCCTCTAATGCTTCTTATTAGCAGTTTGTTTCAAATCTCATTAAAATTCGTTCATTTTTAAAACTCCCTGGTTAGAAATAACTGAGTATAGCAGTTATACAGGTAATTTTTATTGTAATCTGCAATATTTTTGTTGCTGTTACTCATTCAGCTCTCACCTTTGGGATTCATCTTAGATCTCAGGCTTGCTGAGCTGTGGCCTTGTTTACCTGTAGCGTTACTGCTTTTATTCCGCAGCCTGTCAGTACAGTGCAGTGCGTCTCACTCTACAATACAGCATGCAGCTAACAATTACTGTGTGACCATGGAAACTGGGTGAACTAAACACATTGTTCAACAAGGGTATGAAATCAGCTATTATTAGTCCTTGATCAGCGCAGTGGTTGTTTAAGTACGTGTTCTTCCATTTAAAAATAATTCTGTGATAATGAAAATGGTAGTTTAACAGCAATTAATTATAATGATAACATCTTTTAGCACCAAGATCTAATATTTTGAAAGGAATAAATGCATTCATCATAGATTTATTTATTTTCTATTCATTCTTTTCTGTCATTGAAGTGAAATTAGATTTAAACATGAAACCAACAAAGGTTTGGCTTTTCTTTCCTCTATTCTTCTCTCTGATTGCAGTTTGTGAAGAAGCATGATTAAAACATACCACAGCTTCAACTTTTCTCTCCATGTAGTACCTCAACTTGTGCCTCAGATGAAAGAAAAGACCCCACAGCTCTCTGATTCAATATGAATACCAGTAGTTCAGTCTTCTGAACTGTTTCTGTTTAAGGTTGCTAAAATTCATAGAATCACAGAATACTTCAGGTTGGAAGAGGAGTTTATTTGGTCCTGCAGACTTGCAGGGTCAACTTCAACGTTAGATCCTGTCGATTAGGGACTCGTCCTTTTGGAATCTGAATATTCCTAATGATGGAGATCCCACGGCCTCTGGGAGATCTAGTATCTTAATACCCTCATGGTGACAGCTTCCTTCTTGATATCCTATCAGAATATCCCTTGCTGGGACACATCCAGCCTCACAGCACCAGCGGGTCTCCTTGCTCCAGGGTGGTGTGAACTGCTGTAAGCTTCGCTCTGCAGTACCTGTAGAAGATGAGTTTCAGCATCCACATTTCCATCTTCTTGGTGAATGCTGAGTCCTGATGCCCATCCCTTGCTGACTCATCTCTGCTTAACACTTACAATTTCATATTTCCAGATAAGGAGGATCCCAGTCTGGTCACATAGTTGGAGTGTAGAAATCGCAGCGTGCTAGTGATCTTATGTGGGAATTACTGCATTACCTGCAGGTGTGGAGAAGAGGGAGGAGTGCTGAAAGGGAAAGAGAGCAACAGAAGTCATAAAATAAAAACTCCTCCTCTTCCCTACCCTTGTTTTTCCTCATGTAGACAGGTGGGAATCCACTGTAAAAACTCTTTCAAAATTCTGCTGGATTTGCTGAATGTAGGAAGAAATAAGATGGACCTTTAGGTAGTGAAGGACCTGGCATGTTCTCTGCCTGTGCCAATCCTTGCTAACACTGCTAACCAGACAGTGGTTTGGGCAAGCATGGAAAACAACAGCACTGCCCCCTTCCAAAGACCCCTAGCACTTCCCTGCATTATACTCGTAATGTTTTTTAAAGGAAATTGCAAAGACCCCACAAGATTGTGTGTACTTGAAATAGTACAGTGACCTCGGGTTTGCATTGTTCTTCTGTGGGAATTTCACAGTCAGTGTCCTGGGACAGGCCGATGCTATTGCCATGCTCCTTTTCATGAAGTGATTTGTTTGTTGCGCGAAGTGACAAAAAAGGCAGCAAGCGTGAACTGCTAACATCAGATCAGCCATCGGGCTTTTATCTCCTTTTATGTTAAATGCTGACAGCACTGAGGTATTTTTCATGCTGTTTTTGAAAGGAGGTCCATTTGAACTCTACACTGCACACTAATGAAGCCATAAAGTTATTTATTCCTTTATTCGGCTGTATTTCTGCTCTTTTGCTGTAAGAACAGTTTTGTAACATCTTTCTCCAGACACATTTTGGAGAGCAGGCCTTGGTCCTCTTGAATATTTTTCTCATAATGAACTTCAGTAACATGAGTGGTTGTATGGATGGTGGGGGAGATGATGAAGGCCTGAGGGGCTACAGGAAAGCTGGGGAGGGTCTCTTTATCAGGGAGAGGACAAGGGGGGAACGGTTCTAATCTGAAAGAGGGGAGATGTAGATTACATATTAGGAAGAAATATTTTCCTGTGAGGGTGGTGAGGCTCTGGCACAGGTTGCCCAGGGAAGTCATGGCTGCCCCATTGCCAGAGGTGTTCAAGGTCAGGGTGGATGAGGCACTGAGCAACCTGATCCGGTGGAAGGTGTCCCTGGCTGTGGCAGGGGAGTGGGAACTGGATGGGCTTAAAATGTCCCTTCCAATCCAAACCGTTCTGTGAGTCTATGATAGCATTTAAAGCTCAGGATGGGTGTAGGTGTTTCCAAAAGCAGAACCTAGAAGTATTAAACCCTTTTAATCATCCACTAGGAAGGCTCCATTTTTCTGCCAGCTTTGCCTTTCATACAGAAGAACAAGAAGTCAGCTGGTATCACAGAGTACCAGGAAAAGAGTGTAATGGTTAATGTTTATGCAGTGGGCTTTGTGGCACGGTGTTTTCCATTGCAGGGAGCTGGCCATGATATGGGAGGTATTCGCACAATTTTGTGTTGCAGTTTTCCTGAGGTTAATCAAGCAGTTCCCATAGCTTGCACCAACGCAGGGAGAGCTGAGCACATATTGTCTCTAAATCCTCTTAAATTTATGTCATCTTCATCTTCTGAATTAAAAAAAATAGGCTGAGCTCTTCTACCACTTTAATCTCTTAAGCCCAGATGACTTTTATGTTTCATTTATTTTCTATGGGAGACTTTACAGCAACTTCTTGCAGATTAACATAATTGTTCGTATACCTGAATCCAAAGAAGGCTTTCAGGAGGTTTATTTTTGTATTGCTGACACCAAAATGTCATAAACTCTGTTTAAAAATAAAGACAATGAAGGGACCTGCCCTTACACACCCTGTAATGCTTGGCTGGCTACCGGACATTGTTCTATGCATCATTTTATTGTCTGCATGGGGTTTAGTGACATCAAAGAGAGAAAGCGGCAGAATTGTTTTTTTCTATGGGCTGCATTATGTGGCTTTCCCTTTATTCTTTCCAGAGCATTTTCAGCAGTGACAGTAGTCACATGCTGTAATGTTTAGTGGAGAAAGGTAGATATTTAATAGGATTTAGAAGCTGGCCAGTGCTTCCTAGAAAAAGAGGATGAATTGTACACACCCCTGAATTCTGAACAATAGTCTCTGTGTAGCAGAGTTGGGAAAGCAGCAAGGATTTCGCTCCTAAACACAGCATGAACGAAATCACCTTGTTGCTTTGTCATCTTTCACATTTGCATTCAAGTTCTCGTCTAAGTCATGTTTGAGCATGTAGAAGCGTTGGTGTAATCTCACTGTTCTTGCTGGGAAGTCACTCCACAGATCACTTTGTGCCATAAAATAACCATAACAAATGCATCCTACTTGCATCAAAACCATCAGCTGCTGTCATTCCTGTGTGTTAAATGGTCTGCAACACTGAAGTAAAAATGAAGGAGAAATTTTTTTTCATAGCTCACCTGTTGTGTCTAAGCATCAGGCCCACATGTGTCAGGTTCTCTGTATGAGATGTGTTTAAGTTTGGCTTCCTGCAGGTTCCATTCTGCATTGTTGCTTGTCTCTGCAAATGTGTGTCATGCACTTCTGTTTTCTACATTTATCTCCCTTTTTTCCTTTTTCATCAATCCCTGTGTTCAATCCTGTTCCGTTACCTACAGCTGGAGAAAAGCAGCATCCACTGTTTGGTTTTATTGCCTTACTACTAAAGGAGAGATGTTCATAGGATATTTGAATGTTAAAGGAAACTTATTTTATTTACTCATCTCAACAGGCACCTAATAGTCCTCCTTCCATCATTTTCTTCCCTGCTTAGTGATCCAGATTATCTTAATTTAGACTCTGTGCTGTGCATGCTTGTGCACTGTTGTCTCTGGGCTCCCTGTTGCCCCTTGAAATCCTATAGCTTGTGTGTGGCCATGTGAAAAGGCCATCATTTTGTCAGTGTTTGTTAAGCAGATGTTTCTCTCCTCAGCTGATCTGGTACAGATATAGAAGTGCTTTTCCCTTTTGGGTTATATTTAGTGGTACATCAGTTGACCGATTTGCATTGTGGAGGCAGGCTGTCCCACAGAGTGTCCCAGCCCAGGGACTTAGCCCAGGGTGACCTGCAAGGCCGTCAGGAGCGCACAGACCCTAGCCCAGCCTCCTTCCCCAGCACATGTCACAGGCCAGTGCTGCTGGTAGTCCTCAGCCTTCCTCTGGGCATGCAGCCCTTGGCTTGGACAGGAGATTTAAGGACCAGGAGCCACCAGCATAGTTCTTTTCTCAAAGTGGTGCTGGGATGGTGACCAAAGGAGCTGTTGGTCCTGTTGGTTCCACTGAGGGATCAGTGTACTGGCCTCTAGGCTCAGTACAGTAGAGTTATTTTGTAGAAGCCTGTGCCTAAACCTGCCTCAGACAACAGAGGTTAGACTTGTATCAGAATTATTTCATGTTATCCATCTGTTTCTGCAACAAATGGTGAAGATTATGGCAGTGTCTGCATTCCTGTTGTTTCCTGATAAAATCTTGCTTGATCCCTGCATTCTGGTCCCAGTACCTGATCTGCCATTCTCTCAAGCATTTTTCTCAGTTGAATAACTTACAGGTGTGGCTGGAATTTGTGAAACTGTGAATATTATTGGCTATTTACCTCCATATCTTCGCATCTACGAGAACACAGAATGATATCCTGTGCCCTGAAAACCGACAGTAGTGGGGATGTTGTCCTGTGAAAGGAAGCTGTCTTTTCTCTTTGGGTGGTTAACCTAGGTTATGATCTGGGGAATTCTGGGAAGCTGTGGGTATTGGATATCAGCAAAAGTGGTGCGCCTGGAGCAATGCTCAGCTGATCTCTGAGTCAGGGTGTTTAGCAATGCTTCGTGTAGGGTGCATGCTAGCTGTGTATGTTGCTATAGTGAAAAAATAATAATTTAAGCTGGAAAAATTACTTTCAGCATGGAAATCAAAGAAAATGTAAACCTGCAAGAGTCAGAGCTTTTGGAGTTAGGAATTAAAACTCATCCTTAATTTGTCTTGCTTGTGGTATTACAAGGATCCACAAACATTGATAATGCACAGAGCAAGTTGCCCACTGGCTGGGCTCTGCAGGGAGGATTTTCGATGCCTCTGATGGTTGGGCTGTCCCAGGGTCGCTGCATATGCACGAAGCACCAGCAGCAGTTCTAGACACTTGGTGCTCCATTCAGTTTTCCTTTTGTGCTCCAGTTTCTCTGTTTCCTTCAGTAGCATTTCAGCTCCTTCGCTGTTTATCTGATTGGTGCAGAGGCCGTTGCAGTCCAGGGGCTGGCAGGAGCTGTTGCACACGGAAAGTCATTATACCTGTGCTGGGCTGGCAACGGCGTGTGCCCAATGTATTTGCCATTCAGTTTGAAATGGATTCAAGGTCAGTTTGTTGAAAATGTGGTTTGACTGGTATGGAAGGGAGCAGAACGACTTCAAGGTGTTTAGAAAGCAGGCAGCCGCACAGGTAACCTTTGCCACAGCAGCAGTCAGTGCTGCGGTCATGCGAAGGAACCGGAGTTGTTAATGCTTTCTGGCATGAGGGAGTAGCAAAGGGGTCATGGGGGCCCACGTTCCTCTCTGATGGCTGCTGCAGCCGTGCATTTTCCAGAGCAGTTATTAAGACAAACTCTCCATTATTCTAGCACAGCACTATTGAGTTCACTTAGTGGAGTTGAGCGTGTGACAGAGGGAGGATGCTGTACATGAACCCCCTCCAGCTGTCCCGCACTGGGAATTCAGTGACTCGCACTCCTGGCTCTGCTCTTTCAGAAAGCTAACTACATTTCTGTTAAGTTTTTTTCTCATCCAATTAGTAGAGGAAGAAATTACTCTCCTGGAGTGGGAAGGGGCTGGATGCCTGTTTGTGATCCTGTCCAGCCCTCGTTTACGTGAATTTCAGTGTACAAACTCCAGTTTATTTACTAAACTCCTAAACAAAGTCATTCCTTGACTTATCACTATCACAGAGCTGGGGTTTGCAAGCTGCTGTATGCTACTAGTATTGTCGTGGGGGTTTCCGCATAAAGGAAATTTCCTTCCCAGTGTTGCTTCAAGATAAGTGGGATTCTCTATTATCAATACTGCTCTTAGCGTGGCTTCCGTTTTCCTGCTGTGCATGTTTTGCATGTTGCGCATTTCTCTTTACCCTTGGGAAACAAATGTTTTCACAAGCTGTAGGACGCTTGGAGCTCCACCCATATCCTCTAGTTTTAATTAATCTTCAAAATCTAAAACTGTTTTTGAAAGTATGAAGGACATTTGTCAAAACGATCACAAGATACATAAGTAGAGCTTCAGGGTCCATAGCCGATGCTAAATCCTTGGTGTCAACACTCATGGATGCATCTAGTCCTTAGTGTGTAGGATTTTACACAGCACTGAGCGTTGAAGAATTGTAGTCATGTTCTGTGCTTAGCTGGATTTAGAGCTGTAAGTAGCACTTTGCTATGTGTACGTTTCTTTCTCTGAAATGTAGAACCAAAATTCCCTGGGTTTTATTCTCTCTGTGTTTTAACCTGAAACCCCAGAGCAGAAAAATACAGCTTATCAGTTTGAAGGGGTTGGTAAAAGCGTTGCAAAAACCTGCAGCCATTGTGAAACACCATGTAGAAATAATCAGGAGAGGTTTTAACATGACCAGCCCCAGTCACACAACTTTCAAAACGGGCTTGTTTTGCTTTCCCACGTTGTGGGAGCACAACAGGAGTTAAGTGAAGCGGGGGCAAGAACTGCTGCGCCTTCTCCCTTCTGGTGTTTGTATTGCTAATAGTGGGGAATTAGAGCTGCGCTCTGCCTCTGCCAAGCACTGGATAAAGAGTGGCCTTCCTGGGTGACCGACCCATTAGAAGCCTGAAAGAGCTGCTGTCTCTCCCTGGTGGCATTTTTCTGAGATAAAGTTGCCAGTTGTCCCCAAAAGCTGGCAGCGAGCAAGTGGGGGCCTGGCTCTTGTGCGGTGTCACAGGGTTTTCCCACGGGGCTGGAGGCTGTATGTGGGCAGCCAGGGATGTCACCGCCTTTGGCTGTTCTTGCTGTGAATCAGAGGAAAGGAGGAGAGATGGGCAGAGAACAAAAAGCTGTTAAAAGTCCTCATTAATGTAGTTGCTCAGATACATGTGAAGAGCTGAGAGCAGGTTCAACATTTGGAATTAGCACTGAAACCATCACTGCTGTGGTCTCAGTAGAGGTTGTCACACTTTTTATCTGGCAGCCCGAGCAGGGAGAAGGATGGCATTGCAGAGGATGGGTGGGGATCAGGTGAGAGGAGTGAAGATGAGAGCAAGTGTGGGGCGTGTGCGGAGGTGAGGAGCCAGAAAAACCAACCGAGCTCTTCAGCTTCTCACTGTAAACAGGAAATCAAGGACCACAGAGAGCGAGGCAGAGGAAACGGGAAGGCAGAAGGGGAGAGGCAGCGTTTGAACTAGGCTAAAGAAAGCATGTGTAACAGCACCAAGCATCAGCCACCAAACACAGAGGGCCTCTGGCTGGACAGAGAAGGACTGTAGGCTATGTTCCCGTCCTCTTTGTCATTAAGAATTTCATAGAATCATTAAGGTTGGAAAGGACCTCTAAGTCCAACCATCAGTCCAACACCACTGTGCCTACTAAACCGTGTCCTGTCTACATGTGCCTACTAAACTGTCCATGTCTACATGTTTTTTGAACGCCTTCAGAGATGGAGACTCCACCACTTCCCTGGGCAGCCTGTTCCAGTGCTTCACTATTCTTTCAGTAAAGAAGTCTTTCCTAATATTCAATCAAAACCTCCCCTGGCACAACTTGAGGCCGTTTTCTCTCATCCTATCACTTGTTACTTGGGAGAAGAAACCAACACCCTTCTTGCTACAACCTCCTTTCAGGGATTGTAGAGACTGATGATGTCTCCCCTCAGCCTCCACTTTGGGCTAAACAACCTCAGTTCCCTCAGCCTCTGATCATAACACTTGTTCTCCAGACCCTTTACCAGCTTCATTGACCTCCTCTGAACACACTCCAGCAGCTCAATGCCTTACCTGTACTGACAGGCCCCAAGCTGAACACAGTGTTCAAGATGCACTTAAGGATGCTGAGACAACACAGAAGAAAAGGAGTCACTGTTACTTTCTCAGGGCTTTTCTCATGAATCCCCATTGCCTGAAGAATAATGCACTTTCATGCCCTCTTGGAGGGCCACCGATCATGCTAGGTGTGGGGAAGCCTTTTTGGGGAGAGGGGCCCCTAGGCTGAGTCAGCATCATCTGCAGGAGGAACCCATCTTCTCCCTCCTGAAAGGGCTGCCTGAACAGGCTGGCTGACCTGTTGACTGACTTTGACTTGCATTCAGCAGCAGAAGATCCTAAGCTGGTGTCAGTTAATACAATGACACCAGAGTTTTCACAACCTGGCTTGGCATGTCACTGCATTTCCCATGCCATTTCTTAATCTGTTCAAGATTAGGCCCTCACCCTAAATCTTCTTTTACTTAAAGCCACATGGATGTTCTTTTCGCACCTATTACTTTCATAGAGATCCCAAATCGGAAGGAATGTTGAGAACCGTACCTTTTGACCAAAGATGCTTTTAGTGGATGACTTCATGATGATGTTTGGTAGCTTTTTTGGTTTACATAGTATTTTCTATATCCAGCTCAGGTTTTAGGATCCTGTACCTCCGTATTTCTCTTCAGAATGAATGTAACCACAGGGAAGTCTGAATGTTGTGCTTCTGCGTAGATACTACAGTGATGAAATAAACAAACTTGCTGAGCAGTTTGGGGTCTTATTCGTGCCGGTGAAGGGAGATGTGGTAATTTCTGTTGGGAGTTTTCTTTAGAAAGCATCAACTATTGCAAGATTTTTCTTCTATGACCCATTTAAAAAAATGCTTCAACTAAAAGCGTGGTTTACTAGATAGGCAGATATGCAAATACAGCATTCCCAGGGACTTGCTATGAATAGTTCATGAAATACAGATTTAAGGTCAGTAGACACTATATTTAAATCAATCCTTGGATGCACAACTATTTCCACTAGTCAGATGCATTAGTCTTTTTCTTCTTTGATCCAAGATTGAACAAGCCATTACACCACTGCTACAAATTGCAATGTGGTTAGGAGATGCTGCAGCATTGGACAGCAAAGGCAAGATTTATTTTCCTCGTATTGCCTTGCTGTTGAAAGGTTTTGGGCTTTCCAACAAAGAGACCATTCTCCTGGTCACACAGTGCTTGTTAACGTGTGCATTGGAGCCCCGTGCTGTTGATGCTCTGAGATTCTGGCAGTAACAGGCACATGCATCACATGGCGCTGGTGTGTGTGTGGCAGAGGTTTGGGCAGTTTGGGGGGCGTGTGCTGCTGCTTTTGAGAAATTGCAGTTGGCTCCTCCGGGTGCACTGGAAAGATTGCTGCAGCTATTGCTAATTTCCTGTGTGCTTGTTATATCTTAGCAATCCTCCGCTTTGTACAGAGTGAGAATGAAACAAGAGTAACGCGAACTGTCAATTCATTGAAAGCATATTGCTGTTTTATCACAAAAACCACCTTTTACATCTTCTCAAGCCTCCTTTTTTTTCATTTCACGCCCTGTAGGTGGGGAAAAGCTGTCACAAATGGGACAGTTTCAATATATCAGCTTTGATCATGTCCTACCAAGTGACTGGGTAGCAAGAATAAGTTCAGAAATACATGGGAGGAACTGAAATCTTAGGGTGGGGTTTTTGTAATTGGGCAAACCGCCACTGAAGTGCTGGTCTGCTCTCTCACTCCCTGTATGATTTCTCCTCCTTACCACCATTCTACTATATGATTTCTTTTCTTGCAGTCTTTTTTTCTGTTTTACTTATTTCCCAACTTGCTTTCCTCTTCAGCCTCAGCTTCTTTGTCATTCCTTGTCACCAAGATCAGGTTTTTTTTTTTCTGTCCCCAAGGTCCTGTGGGTGTGGAGGCTGTAAATGGTTATGAACGTCCTGGGATCATAGAATCATAGAATCATAGAATCATAGAATAGTTAGGGTTGGAAGTGACCTTAAAGATCATCTCGTTCCAACCCCTTTGCCATGGGCAGGGACATCCCACTAGATCAGGCTGCCCAAGGCCCCATCCAACCTGGCCTTGAATACCTCCAGGGATGAGGCATCCACAACCTTCCTTGGCAACCTGTTCCAGTTGTCTCATCACTGTCATAGTGAAGAAGTTCTTCCTAATGTCCAGTCTAAACCCATTCCCCCAGTCCTATCACCACAAGCCTTTATGAACAGCTACTTTCCAGCTTTCCTGCAGGCCCCCTTCAGGTACTGGAAGGTCCACACTACGCTGTGCTTCCAGGAAGGAGGCACATCCTTCCTTGTGAAGGACAGCATCCACTGAAACACTGTAACCTGGATTAAACCGTCTTGATCTGCACTGTCATGAATGTTTTTCTGTGTTTCAGATAATATACTAATAATTTTCAGACCTGGATATTTAACATTTTGGTCTTATCACTTACCAGTTTTCATGTCCTGTTTCTGAACATGCCAGCAACTTTAAAGAGACCAATGGAAGGCTTAGATGCTTCGCTGTTTAGAAAAGCAGACTGCTTTCATTCATATGACTGCTGATGGATTTTGGAGTCCAAGTCTGAGCACCTGTGTTTTGACAAGTTTGGTCAGTAGTAGTTCCCAGCGCAGTGAAATGACTTCTTGCTAACAAGGAAGGGCTTCATCCAAAGCCCTTGGTAAAAGAATTTAACCACAAAGTTGTATAGTATTTTCTATGAGTGTTCTTGGCATGGCTGTCTAGAATGTCCATGAATTAATGGGGACTGTAGTGAGCCTGTGCATAAAGAGAGCTCTCGTAGCCGGTGTTTTCATGTATAAACAGTTGTGAAAGATTCTGGGAAGGAAAGGTAGAAAGAAGCAGTTTTTCTATGGTTTTAAATAAATGTGAGTCTACTTCAAACATGCAGTTATGGAAAACTTCACCTTGACATTGTATAAAAACAGTTGCAAATGTTGAATCTGCAAATAAAAATTGTAATGAGAAAGGAACAATTTAAATGGGAAGCTTTGGTCTCTGCTCTTTTTCATACCTATCTTAATCCAAAGTAGCTTCTGGCATCTCAGAGGATCTGTTGTGGATTTGTGTGTGTATTTGAGAGCAGAAGTTGGCCTGTTCTTCCATTGGTGGAACATAACTTTTGATCGATTTACTGGGCAGTTTGATGACTCCAAAGTTGCTTTTACATTGTAGCTCTTCAACAGACCTCTTTACACCTTGAGAAAGCTTCTTATCTGAGCAGCAAGTAATTCTGCTGCAATCTATATTTCAGATTTATTCCTTAGTGGCTCAGTAGAATTCCCACTGGCATTAGAAAATGTCGTAAAATAGGAAGAAAGGTGGATTTGCAAAGAAAAGTCTCAGTTTCTTCAATGGTTCTCTAAGAAGACAAGTCATACCTTTAATTTGATATTAAACATGTTTGAACATCACATTTCCATGCAGGTACCTAAACTGTGACTTATTTTGAGTAACCGTGTACTGTTTTCCTAACAGATGAACGTGAGGCAGTTCAGAAGAAGACTTTCACAAAGTGGGTCAATTCCCACCTGGCACGTGTGTCATGCAGAATCACAGATTTGTACACTGACCTTCGCGATGGAAGGATGCTCATCAAACTTCTGGAAGTTCTTTCAGGAGAGAGACTTGTAAGTGTTTAATGATATTCATTGGGGGTGTTTTGGTTTGGTTTTGAGTGGGTTTTTGGTGGATCCTTGGCTCAACTGAACTGCAGTAAAACTGTGTACTGAGAATTCAGCACTGCGTATGTTTTTTTACGTATTAAAGAAGTCTATTGCTTCAGCTGGATCCAAACACCATTAAAATATCTTCCTGTTGGTTTCAGTAGGAATCAAAGGAAGCATTCTTCAAAGGTTTCTTGCTGGTAAGATGCTGAGTGCTTCCAGCAGCGTCCTCCTTGCCCCTCAGTCTGACAGACACAGAGCACTGAATTTTTTCTAGTTCCTTAGACCATCTCAGTAACAGTGAATTAGTTCTGCTGAGGAACCTTCCTGTTCCTGGTACCATGGCCAGCCCTTTTCTGTGCTGGTAAACACAGCCACAGGATGCAGGTGGCTGCATGCAGGCTGCCTGCTGCCCTGAGGCCTGGAACATCCTTCTCCAGGCACCTGCAGAGGCTGGAGAAGTGGGCCTGTGCGAACCTGATGAGGTTCAACAAGGCCAAGTGCAAGGTCCTACACCTGGGTCAGGGCAATCTGCAGTTTCAGTTTCAGTACAGGATGGGGGGTGATGTGATGGAGAGCAGACCTGCAGAGAAGGACTTGAGGGTGCTGGCTGATGAGAAGCTCAACATGAGCCAGCGATCTGCGCTCGCAGCCCAGAAGGCCAGCTGTTTCCTGGGCTGCATCAAAAGAAGGGTGGCCAGCAGGGAGAAGGGGGTGATTCTGCCCCTCTGTTCCTCTCTTGTGAGACTTCATGTGCAGTATTGTGCCTGGTTCTGGAATCCTCAGCATAAGAAGGATATGGAGCTGTTGGAACGGGTCCAGAGGAGGCCTACAAGGATGATCAGAGGGCTGGAGCACCTCCCTACGAAGACCGGCTGAGTTGGGCTTGTTCAGCCTGGAGAAGAGAAGGCTCCGGGGAGACCTTATAGCAACCTTCCAGTACCTGAAGGGGCTACAAGAAAGCTGGGGAAGGACTTCTTACAAAGGCTTGTAGTGATAGGATGAGGGGCAAGGGCTATAAACTGGAGAGGGGCAGATGTAGACTAGACATAAGGAAGAATTTCTTCACCATGAGAGTGGTGAGGCACTGGCACAGGTTGCCCAGGGAAGCTGTGGATACCCCATTCCTGGAGGTGTTCAAGGCCAGATTGGATGGGGCCTTGAGCAGCCTGATCTAGTGGGAGGCGTCCCTGCCCATGGCAGGGGAGTTGGAACTGGGTGATGCTTTAAGGTCCCTTCCAACCCAAGCTATTCTGTGATTCCCTGGAGCACGCTGGGGGGTTGTGGAGGACAGTTGGTTGAAGGGGGCTAAGTCCACACTGGGAAGCATTGCAGCAGTTTCAGCTGTGGTGTTAGTTGCACCCCAATACTCAGAAATGTTCCTTGGTAAATTTGATTTTACTAGGATAGATGAGATTCGGATTTTCTTTGGTTAGGGTGATATCTAAAATGAATTTAAAGAAATAGGGCAAATTCTTTCTTTGGGTATGAAGAGAGAATCCCCTGATACCAGCAAAAGTAAGAAAAACCCTGTATTGAAAAACACTGCTGCATGACAGGAAAGCTGAGTGTCAGGAAATGGTTTGGTATCAGTTTTTCCTTCAGTTCCTTAAATGATGGTTATGCTCTTAACTACCTAATTTAAAGCAATCTTTTCAAAGAAATACGGATCTTTAGCTAAGACCTAAGGCTACATGAGGTTGCAACTGTGTAATCGCCTGTCATCAAGCACTCCTATTAATGAAAGCTCCGCGGCTTAAGACTGGGTAATGAATTGAACATATGGCCCACAGTGTAATGTTTGTACAGTACAGCAGGAGAGGGAGATTTCCGAAGGCATCTGTGAGGGTAAAGAAACTCTGACGTGCATAGAAGTACCCTATGTGGATGGAAGTTACGCATCTCAGTGTTTGCCAACTACATTTTGCTCAAAACATGTTTCTCTCAATGCGAGATCATATACTTCAGTAAGGTGTTAGGTTTGATGTGTTCACTGCAGGTAGCAGATGTTGCTCATACTGGAATAACTGAGACCAATGTGCCCCATTGTTTGAGGTTTCAGACAGCAGCCATGACACCTCTGTTTAAATCTTCATACCTGCCTGCCAAGATTTGCCTTTCAGTGTCAAATAGCAGAGCTGGAGCTCAGACCGGTCGCGTGACTCTTGCTGTGTGATTCATTTACACTTTTCACTCCAGGTTTTGAAAAATGCAAACACAGCTTATGCAGCCGCTTGGGTTGGGAGGGTGCAGGAGCCTCCCAGTGAGACTGCTGGATCTGCGCTTGCATCATTATTTGCGTATCTTGTTGGCAGCTGCCTGCACCACCATAAATTCTTGTAGCTTCGTTATCTCAGGACAGAGGACATCACTCTCTGTTTGCACAGTACATTCCACCACACCTTCCTCTGCAAATAAGAATGCAGATAATGCAATGCACTAAACCTCAAGACAATTACACACAACAAAAATATTCCAGGAGGATCGGCACATAGCATCCACTTGCTGATGTTCTCCCGCTTTTTTAATTTATTTTAACTGGAATTGGTTAGGTTCTTGCATCTCCATGCTGCCCATGCAAAAAGGTGAAGGTTGTATCTTGCGCAAAGCTTAAAATCAAGACAAGGAACATCAAATGGTGAGAAAGCAATAAACAAATGTGGAAACTAGCCTAGATAATTATTTAATATTACTTAACAATATGTTTACTGATGCAGTAGAACAAACAGGAGTTGTTTTGTCACTTTTGGAACTGGGATTCAGATTCTGGAGCAGGAGCCATTTGCCAGTGGAGCAGTTTGAGATCTAGGAAACCGTTCAGGGAAGCAGGACTGCTCTTTGCCTTCTGTAAGGCCTCCAGCCGCATTTGCAAAGATCCTGCATTTTTCAAAAGCTGTTATGATTTTGGTAATGAAAATTCAGAGCCTTGAAGTTGTATTGGAGAGCTTCTAAAATGAGAGTGTCCAACAAGGGCAACACCAGCATCTCCCTGTATTTGCTCAGTTTGATTGCTAATCCTCATGTTTAGTCAGGACCTTACTGTGTAAGGCTGTGTGTATACCATAGTACTTGGAAAGTGATGGCATGCAATAATCTCACTGAGCGAAGCAGAAAAGAATCTAGCCAGTATGAAGAGACAGTTGTAATTTTGTTTGCATATGCTGTTGACCGGTTTCTCCCAAACAGAAAAGTTCAGAATTGTTTTCAGCATAAAATTAAGCATTTAGCTCAGTTTGTTCCATAACTATATAAAAGATTAGCAAATTCCTTACCATTCCTGGATGCTCAAAGGTTACATTGTTTGTCTCTGCAGTAAGTTCTGTGATGCTTTCTGTTGCAAAAGGGAAGATTTTTAATATAAAAGAAGTTTTCCTGGTAATACAAATGGGAAGACTCTGAGTTTAGTTAGATATAATAAATGATGCATTCAGGATGCTTTCTTTCCCTCTGTTTAATTTCTGGGTCTGTGTTAGTCCCCTGAGGTCTTAGGTCTCAACTTGAGGCTGTGCAGGAGAGTGTGGCGAATGCAGCCACACCTTATACAAACCAGAGTCAGACTCCTCTTCCTCTTTCTGTTGCAGAAGGGTAAGTTAACCTGTATGGCCTGCTGGTGCAGAGGGACAGAGAAATCAAACCTTCTACCTTCTTGACGTGCCCAGCAGTTTATTTGGCCGGGCCATTCTGTCATTCTCATCTGTGAAGGAAACGGAAGTGCCTTCCTGGACCTTGAGTAATTTGAACTGTCCTGGATGGCACTGCTAATATGGTGTTACAGTTCCAAAATGGAATTTCTGAGCCTGAAAACGCACCTAATGCCAGAGCACTTGAAAAGTGTCAGCCTTCTACTTCTGTACAAGGAGCAGTGCCCTGTTCAGGTTTGCTGTATGTGTTTCGATGCTTCAGGTACAGTCGTTGTGTTTGTGGGAGAAAAAATGCTGCCAGTAACCTGAAGGCTGTATTTTTCAAATTCCTGGTTGGACAGCATGTCACTGTACAGAGTGGGGAACTAAATAAAATGTGTATCGCAAATGGTTTGAGCTCTGTCACCTTGGTGGTGGAGCTTCTGAGAGCAGAAAAAGAGCTTTTAAAACCATTTTCTGCTCAGTAAATTGTAGCATTAGAGGCAGTGCAGTTACTGCTTAGGTGTAATAACTGATAAGAGCTGCATTAAGGCAAAAGGGACAGAGTCCGGTCTGCAGGTCTGCCATGGCTGCTTAGGAACAGCTGCAGTCATTCCTGTGTTCTGGGAACATCATCATAAAAGTAAGCACACCTTGTCTCAGGTGTGGCAATGGGCTGGAGCGAGAGTCGGGCCGGGCGGCTCCTGGGCACAGCCTTGCCTCCGCCTTCCCCCGCAGTCGGGCGCTCCCTCTCCGATCCTGGGAACAGCCTGCCTACCTGTATTTTGCAAGATTACATTAAACCTGTGGTCCAGCTTACCACGCTGCTGGGTGACTGGTGGGGCCAGCAAAAGGATGGATCCTAGACTCTCCCTATTTGATAGCGATGGATCTGCAGTTGGTTTCAGCCACCCGTGTAACGTCACTTTTGCTCCCACTTGCTCTATGGCTCTTCACCCTACACTGGCAGAATTTAGGCTGTACGGCACGTGCATAGGATGTAGATGCAATTTGTGCCTCCTTGGAGGGACTTTTGTACCCAGAAGCAGTGGCAGGTTCCTGGAAGCTTTTTCTTTTGCTGGGAGTTGTGGGTTGACTTTCTCTGCATTGTTACCTGGCTTTGGAGGAGAACTGTGCTGACTGAATGCTGAAGCGACAGTAGTGACCTCAGGGGTTTATGTGTCCTGAAGGGCATCTTTCTAGCACGCGTTTCATCTTTATGGCACACTGTTACACAGGCTGCTGTTACTAGGGACTGTTCTATGGTTCTGGCTGAAACTCTTCCCCCTGAATGCCATCTGAGGCAAGGATTTTGCCTGAGCTCTTTCCGTGGCCAGTTGGTTACTTTCAATGCAGAAAACAAGGATATTATGTCAATTAGTAGTTTGCCCAAGTACCTTTGGGTGATATCTCAGTGAGCACTGAACAGGGATTCGGCTGTAATCCTTACCTGCGGAACAAAGTTGCTTTAGTTTTATTCAGTTTTACAGCAAACTTCAGCCTGTTAATACATTCATGACTTTTTCCATTTGCACTGGGCCTTCATGAAATTGTGTTACTGATTTTTTTGTTATTATTTTACTTTCTTTTCCTGTGAAGAAATTGTTTGGCATGAGTATCTTCTGTTATTTTCATACAATTTATCCTACTTCGCTTGACCAAAAAAAAACCAATGACATTTCTTTCTCAAGGAGTTTTATCAAGCAGCCTGTGGTCCAAACCTGAGCTGCCTTTTTGGGCAGTGCATATCTGAATTTACAGGTACTCTTTGGACATTCATTACCAATTCCCTCTGTTGGCCATGTATGTCAGTTGTGAGTTTCCTGTCTTCATCTTTGCAGAATCTTCTTTTTAAGCGTGGAAGAACATGTACTGGAGGAAAAAAGCGTCTTGGGAAAATGTAACCAGTGTGGCATGAACTTAACAAAATAACTTCCAGCTACTGAATGAAAACACTAGACAGGAAAAATCAAGCAAATAAGCAGGCAAAATACTTAAAAACTCGCACCAAATGTGTGTGGCTCGGATCTAGGACGTTGGCACTTCTTCCATGGGTTTGACATGTGCTACCGATATCCTTGTGTAAATGCGCTGTAAGATGCAAAGAGCGGTTTTGTCCATTGAATATGAAGGACAAATGTGTACGGTGTTGCCGGTTAGGGGAGGACTTACTTACCTGGACTGAAGAGTTCACAAGTACTACAGTATTACATGGGTTTTTTTATTCCCCTTTATCTTCTAGCCTAAACCAACCAAGGGAAGGATGCGCATCCATTGCCTGGAGAATGTTGATAAAGCGCTTCAGTTCCTGAAAGAGCAAAGAGTGCACCTAGAAAACATGGGATCTCATGATATTGTGGATGGGAATCACAGGCTGACGCTTGGCCTTATTTGGACTATTATCCTGAGATTCCAGGTAAAGCTCACCTGTAGATATACACAGTTTGAGTTTTCTATCATTGTTTGTAATACACATCGTTGTGCTTTTCAGGAGTGGAGTGCTCCCAGGCCCTGAGGTAATGGGAATGAGAAGTGCTGAGCATCTGGCAGGAATGTGCTCCAGAGCTAAGGGGAGAGGATAAATTAGTTTTCATGATGCTGCCAATCAGTAGTGCTGATCAGTGGCAGCCATGGGACTTTCCTGTAGGGAGAGTCATATGGTTTTATTTTTAAAATACTAATAAGTATAAAGCTTCAGTCACAGACTGAAGAGAGAAATGGGAGAAAATGCTGCCCTCAGCTGCTCTTCACTTCTGTGATGATTATTGTTAACCCAGCTGACTTTGCACTGAAGCGGATTACAGGTGCCCACGGGAATTGTTTTAGCGTCCCAGCTAAAGCTGAGATTTCTTTTTTTCCATCAAGTTGCACATTGGTCTTTGCCCTCAGTTAAAAGAGGCTGGAAGGGCCTTCTGCAGAAAGAATAGTAAATTTATATAATAAATATATAATTCATAATAAATGACCTAGTAATAAATATTTAGTAAAATTAACATTGTGTTAATTTGTTGTTGCTCAGTGTTTTCCTAATGGTCTTCAGCTGAAAGAGGGGAGATATAGATGAGATATTAGGAAGCAACTTTTTCCTGTAAGGAAGGTGAGGCCCTGGCATAGGTTGCCCTTAGAAGTCACAGATGCCCCATCCCTGGAGGTGTTCAAGGCCAGGTTGGATGAGGCTTTGAGCAACTGGATCCAGTAGGAGGTGTCCCTGCTCATGACAGGGGTGTTGGAATCTTTAAGGTCTCTTCCAACCCAACCCATTCTGTGATTCTATGAAAGTGTCTGCCAAGCTTTCAGTGACAGTGGTGGAACTTCACTGGAGCTACAATACTCTTTTTTAAAAAACAGTGAACTAGATCCATTAAATGAGATAGATTTGTCCATATGAAGTAAAAAGTTATTTCCTTCCTCCTCTTCCTCTTTTTTTCTTCTTTTTCCTCTGGGTAACAGTGTAGAATCTGGAATATATAGTTGTGATGCTGCTAAGGGCAAATACTTTTTCCTCTAAGCTTGGGGTCCCACAATGTGTTTGCTCCTGTGAAATGCCTAGTTTTCTTTTGCCTGTGGATCTCCTAAGGGGGATCCCTATCTGCTAAACCCCATCAGCTCCTGGATGTGCTCAGCATCCTGCAGGAGACTCGTTTCAGAGTGAAACAACAATGCTGCATCGGGCAGCGTTTGCCTTGATAATTAGAAATACATTTTCTGGTGAAGTTTAAGCTGTTTTGTCAATGGATTAAACAAAGAGTAATCTTGCAGTGAAATAGCGGTAGATGAAGTTTTCTTTGAGATGAATGCTCTTAAATGAGGAAAAGCATTCACCCACTTCCACTGTGCCTGTCATCATAGATTTCCTTTGTTACTTATATTCTAATTTCTTTCATATTTTCGAAAAAGGAAAAAGATGTGTTTCCTCAGCGAAGTGTTTAAAACTTCTATGTTAATTTTAGATCCAAGATATCAGTGTTGAAACTGAGGACAACAAGGAGAAGAAATCTGCTAAAGATGCTTTGCTTTTGTGGTGCCAGATGAAGACAGCTGGGTGAGCGTGGATTAAGTGATTATCACTAAAGCTTTTACAGCATGTTGAGTTTTCATAGAAATAATTTTAAATGGGCAAACACGTATCTCTCCTTAAGTGGATTCAACCAAGTGAAGCTAATTGATGTTTACAACTGAGAAAATTCTGAATTTATTGTATTAATGCTGTGTGATAAACATTCCAATCTGATAATCCATAAATAGCTAGTAATATGCTCTTTTTCACCCTACTTTGAAGAAATAATAATGCTTCAGATATTTGCCACCAACCTTTAGGTCTTTCCATAGATATGGAAATAGTTCCAAAATGTCTGTCTTTGACAGTAACCTCTGCATAATTAAATATCCATTTGTAGAGGTTCAGTGTGTTTCCTTCATGAAACCTGGATGTCCCTGTGATGTCTTGGGGCACTTCAGCATTATTCTAGTGGTACTTCATCTTCTCCTTCCAAGAACTCTTGGGAAAGTAGTTTGTGAACAGCCTGAAATTTTTGGAGACTTGCATATACCCATATATCACCAAGCAGATTAATTTTGTACCCATGGGGCTCAAAGGTGGCTGCCATCTGTGCTTTCCTTGAAAGTCAGTAACTAGGGTCAGTCCTTCAAGATGCCCTGGCACAGCAGACAATTTCAAGGAAAACTTAATGTATCACTGCGCCACTGTTCCTGTGGCACCTGCAGCCATCAGGAAAGGTTTTACTCCATGCTGTTCCTCCCACCGTTCCTGCTCTTCTCCTGAACTTGATATCTTGATCACCTGAAAACAATTCTTGGCAAGCAGCTAAATCAGGAGCAAACTTCAGACTTGCAGGGATTTGAAACCTTACAGGCTGCAGGTTGGGCAGCAAGTTATAAAAGCATACCTTCCAGTGATTACTTCGAAGTTCGTTTAGAGCCTTTCTCTGGAATGCATACCAATGCTGAGGGATTTATAAGAGTGAATAAGATGCATGTAGCCTCCAATGTCAGTCTGTCATTAGCAAACAGTCACAATGATTGTCCAGTGTGGGATAGTAATGTCCCACCCTTAGGTTTATAATAAATGTGTTACTCCTGCAAGGAGCTTTTAGTGACAGTGTGCAAAGCTGCAGCAGGGACACTATATTGATTGGACTCTCTCTGGTTTTTGTTCTACTAGTTACCCCAATGTCAACATTCACAACTTTACTACAAGCTGGAGGGACGGGATGGCTTTCAATGCCCTAATACATAAGCACAGGTAGGTGTGGGTAAATGTTTTGTTGGGTTTTGAAAGCTTGGACTGTTGCAGTGTGCGCTGGATTTTGCAGTTACTTTGCAGCTTGGTTTTAAAATCTGTGGAGAGGAGGAAGTTGAAGAATTACTGGGAGTTCTATAGCAACTTGCCTTGCTTTAGAGCTTTACAGCTCTTGCAGTCACTGTGAGCTCATCTGGGCAACAGCTTCTCACATCACAAGTCAAAACAGGTTGCATTTGGTTTCCAGACAATGAATTACACACATGTTTTGGTTTGTGACTGACCAGGTTGGAGGAAAAGTTTTTGTACCTTATTGACTAACTGATGTTTGGATCTGGTTGCATAGAATTCTGGGGTGGGTAGAGGGACCACACACGAGCAGCCTGGAAGGGAAAGACATCTCTGTGCAGGGATGGCAAAATCTGGTGCTAGACTGACACAACTGGGGATGCTGCTTATTGGCAAGTTCACATGAAGTTATTGGGACAGCTTGCATGCTTATGTGGGTATGAGGAGAGATTGTGTGACCACACCTTGTTCCTTTGTTCTCCAGGGTCACCTTTACTGCTGTTAAGCTCTCCTGCATTTTTTTCCCATGGGCTAAGTTCTGCCATGGCATTTGCCAGGCATTACTTCATTCCCTTAGTACTGCCATTGAAATGCACAGGGCTACTGAGCGAGTGATACCTTGGCAACATTACTGGACAGGTTTTCTGAGGGTTGAAGGTTTCAGTTCATTTGTTCTTTTAAGGGTGGCTGCACTGTGCTTTGGGGAATCTAAAGAATTTTCCATCCTGTCTAGGCCTGATCTGATTGATTTTGACAAGCTGAAGAAATCAAATGCACACTACAATCTGCAGAATGCTTTTAACCTTGCAGAGCAACACCTTGGTCTAACTAAGCTCCTGGACCCTGAGGGTAAGAATTCCTGCAGTTTCAGTACTTCACAGCAATTTGTGAGCTCTTTTCTCCCGCACCTCCTCGTCACAAGGCACAGCTCTATGGTAGCTTTTTAGGTTATAGCGCAGCTAGATGCTGCCCACTCACCTGGTGACGAAGCCAGAAAGGGAAGGGGAGAATGAAAGACGTCTCCTGCAGAAGCCTGAGCAGCAGTAGCTTGAGATATCTTAATCCTCTGTTTATTTTCCCCCATCTGACAAGATCACTGGACTGGCCATGTATACCTAAAATCATTCCAGTTAGAGGCATCCTTCTGATCTGCTCTGAGAACCACTTTCTGTGAGCTGGAAGATGAATAATGTGGATTTCAGCAAATAATTAGCAGCTGTCAGTGAGTTTCAGTCTGTGATCTCGAGAGTGTGGACGTTCATGTGTATTGGAAAGTGTGCTCACAATGCTGGGACAAGAAACTTCATTGTCACAGGGCAGCTGTGTTTGAGCAAGTTTCTTGCTTATTTTCCAGTGCCTCAAAATTGCTGCAGGAAAGAAGATAATTTGTTTTCCTTCTGTATCTCTCAGGAGATTTGCCTTTACACAAATACTATTAAGTTTGGATTTTTCTCTTCAAATACTGGTATGGCATTGATGTTCTCAACAGTAGTTCTGTCAGGTCACACAGACGCTAGGAAATTATTTAACTGCAAAAGCTGTGGCAAAGTCTGGAACCTGACTGTAAGGCCCAGAGGCCCCTAGCTCACAGATGTGTGCTTTAACCACAGTCCACGCTAAGACAAGGAGATAAAGCAGCACTTCTTAGGGACAGAGTTCAGTACTGCACAACATGAAGTAATCCAGAACCAGTCCAGAGCTGCTGAATTTATTTCTGATTAGGACATAAATCTTAGGAGCTGAACTGCCACTGAACCTCACTCTCTCTGTGACTCTTAAACGCATCCTTGTTGCATTATTAGCTTTGTTGTTTTAACCGACGCACCCTCGGTATGCTAAGACAACGCTTGTTTGGTTTGCAGATATCAGTGTTGATCATCCTGATGAAAAGTCCATCATCACCTATGTGGTGACGTATTACCACTACTTCTCCAAGATGAAAGCTTTAGCTGTTGAAGGAAAACGTATCGGAAAGGTTTGCAAGTTCAAATTATAAACTGTTACAAAACAATTGAAATCTTTCTGATTTATTTTTTCCTCTTGGGTGTTAGTTTTTGAAGAGTCCACTGCATGATAATTTTCAGTTTTGCTTTTGAACCTGTTTTGAATGTTAAATATTCCCAATATGCCTTGTGAGGAGAAGTTAATTCCCAGCTGCCTCACATTAGAAAACATTTGGCTGGTGTTTTGGTTTTGTTTGTTAATTTTGCATCATTGATGCTTTTCCTTTCTCATTAACTGCTCCTTGCCCTCTGGGTCCTCTGCCTCTTCTGGAGCCCAGAAAAGTCCCTCATTTAAAAAATGTGCAGTCATTCTTTGCCCTTTGGAGAAGCTGCCCTCATCTTTACAGCTGGCAGACTGAAGTTGAATCCTTTTGTAAGTCTCAGTTCTGCCCCTCTATTGCCGTGGGAGCATGGGAATTCACTGCTGAAAAATGCAAAGCTCTCATTCCTCAGGGAATCTCAGCCCCTGTGGTGTTCAGGAGTGAGTGGTCTGATTCATAAGTCAAGCCTCCCAATAGTTTCTTTTATATTGCGTATTGGATTTAAATGACTGAAGAGCGCTACCCTTGTTGCTGATGTTATGTTGTGCTCCTTGTTGCAGGTGCTTGACAATGCCATTGAAACGGAGAAAATGATTGAAAAATATGAATCGCTGGCTTCTGACCTGCTTGAGTGGATTGAGCAAACCATTATCATCCTCAACAATCGCAAATTTGCCAACTCTCTAGTTGGTGTGCAACAGCAGCTACAGGCATTCAACACTTACCGCACAGTAGAGAAACCACCCAAGTAATTTTAGTCTTAGCTTAAAATAACAGTGGTCTTGTTTTGTTTAGTTAATCATTGACTTTTTTAAAAAGCAAACACATCCCAAGTAATTTTAATCTTGGCTTAAGAATTTATTTTTCTGAACAAACCCGAATATCAGATTTCCAATTGGCACTCAGTGTTTTTACTTGCAGCCGGTTTGCTTTATGCTATTTGATATGTACATAATGACAACAACAACAAACCCAATAATACCAATAAGTGGTCTTGGTGATCCTGTGCCTGCAGGACCTCAGAGTCCTCCAAGCTGTCGCTTCACTGAGATGCCCGTCTTATAATGTGATAATAGAGTATCATGTTAGTGTAGTAATTTCACCAGTTGTGCTTACTAGCAGCATATAATACCAATGTGCTGCTATTAAAAGAATCCTGCTGCTTATCCATAATCAAGAGGAAGTGTGTCTGGCTGTGTAAAACATAGCTGTGCTTACTGAAACTGATACAGCCAAAACTGTGCAACTTATTTCTGGAAAGCTTCTTTTAGCATTATGATCTGTTTGTTATTTTTGTCTAATATAAGTTCTAATGGATAATAATTGCTATCCAAAACATTACATATTATCCAGACATCTTCTAAAATTGCAGTCTATTCCCTAGAGCCTGTAGAGTTTGTTTATTTCCCAGGCATACTGCTCAGGGAAAACAGTGGGAAGAGCTTATTGACTGCAGTGGGCTTTAAATAAAACTTCCATTTCTTCAGTTGATAGAGTGAATTAGGGCAGCGCACGTAATAGAACAAAAAAAATGCAGTCTTCTGTCTCCCAAGGGGGTTTAAATCTAAACACACAGACAACTGACTTCTGTGAAGTTTCTTTTGCCTTTTGACCCAACTGATTCCAGTGGATGTGTGGGCTATTTCAATTGCTTCCAGCTTTCACACAAGATGAAGGTGTTTATCTGAATGCTCTATTCATAATGTAAATATTTTAAGGAAGTGCTTTATAATACTTTAATAGCAATGAAAGCTTTATTGTAACTCAATTCTTCTGCAAAATTTTATTTAGATTTACAGAAAAAGGAAACCTGGAAGTGCTGCTTTTTACCATCCAAAGCAAAATGAGAGCCAACAATCAGAAAGTATACATGCCAAGGGAGGGCAAACTCATCTCTGATATTAACAAGGTAAACTGAGCCAGCTCCTCCTCCGCAACTCAGGATTTTGATGTTTTCTTTCAGTATCTCTCTCAGTGTACTGGGAAGAAACACATTTGCTGTCCAGTCTTGATGTAGGGGATCATAAGGGATGGGAGAGGTATGGTGAGCTTTTCTTGCAGCTCAGACTCACTAATCTGAACCGAGTCCCTGGGTATCCTCAGCATCTGTAAGATCTTCAGCTCTGGAAAACTGCTCAGTCATTCTGTGTGGTTGGTTAGGTATCTGGTAGCCCAACCTCACTCCTCTGGGGTCCTGGCTATCGGAATTAATGGACAGAAATCACAAGAAGGATGTTGAGGCTCTGGAGCGTGTCCAAAGAAGAGCAACCAAGCTGGTGAGGGGGCTGGAGAACAAGTCTTATGAGGAGTGGCTGAGAGAGCTGGGGTTGTTTAGCCTGGAGAAGAGGACGCTGAGAGAAAACCTTATTGCTCTCTACAACTAGCTGAAAGGAGGTTGCAGAGAGGAGGGAGCTGGTCTCCTCATTGGCACTGGAATAGGCTGCCCAGGGAGGTGGTTTAGTCACCTTCCCTGGAGGTGTTTAAGGGATGGGTGGATGAGGTGCTGAGGGGCATGGTTTAAAGAGTGTTAGGAATGGCTGGACTTTATGACCCCGTGGGTCCCTTCCAACCTAGTGATTCTATGATTCTATGAACATTATCTAGGTATTGTAGCTCTTCCGATTTGCCTCTCAGCCCCCATGCCCACAGCATGGGAAAATAAAGGAAGCACCGTAACCGACTTCGTGGGTTCCCTCTCAGGGTTTATGCAGCTATTTTTTATGCTGGTGTGGCTGGCAGAACAGCAGCAGAGCTGACAAGCTCTCTCAAGGACAACAAACAACTTAACGCTGTGAGCTTTCCTCATTTGTGTTTGATCATGCTTGGCATTCCCGGAGCAGCTGTTGTGAGTGTCTGCGGCCTTGCTCTGCATCCTGCAGAGTCGTAAACTGCACAGCTCTCCTGTTTGCATTAAGCCTCGTCTCTGTGAATGCCTAAAATACTTGGGTTTCAGGCAGTTTCACATCTGTTAGGATTTAGAAGAATCTAGGGTAGTTTGTGCTTAATTGTGGGTATTTTTGTTGTTTGTAAGAAGATCTGAAAGGCTATTAGCTGGCTTTCAAAATGCTTCTCAGACTTCTTGGTTTTGTAATATTAATGTCATGCATGTGAATAACTTTTAGCCTTGGGGCGAAAAAGGACTTGTATGCACCAAAAGTAACTGAATTCTGCAGTTGTTTTCTTTCCCCAAGTGAATTTAAGAAAGAAAAACAGTTGTGTGTTGGTTTTAGAGGTGAAGGGGCATGGATCTCTAATCCTCATTTCCTAAAGGAGGAGAGTAGCACTGAGAAGACTGTTTTAACAAATGCTCCTTTACGCATTGGAGCCAGGTGGTTTGCTTAGGCTTTGTTGGAGGCAAAAACCAAATGAACCCAAGAAAATCCATCTGAGGTAATCAAGTCTTATACCTCCTGCTCAGAAAATGAATGAATTGAGAACAAATTTTAAGTCAGGTGCTTACATTAGCAGACAGGGTGTAAGGTCAGCCAATACAAATTGAATTTATTGGCATATAAATAAACAAGCCAGTTTTGTGAAATTTGGCTCTAGTGACTTCAGTCCTGATTTCATGCAAAGAAGATGTGATTTATCGTAATCCCGTAAGAATGTGTGTTTAGAAGACTTGTGTTTTTTTCTCCACAACTTCAGGCCTGGGAAAGACTGGAAAAAGCTGAACATGAAAGAGAACTGGCACTGCGAAATGAGCTCATCAGACAAGAGAAACTGGAACAACTTGCACGCAGATTTGATCGCAAGGCAGCTATGAGAGAAACTTGGCTGAGTGAAAATCAGCGTCTCGTTTCTCAGGTGCTGCTTTCAAAAATTGTTTGTGTGACTAAGATGATTCCCATGAGCAATTATAGGATACTGTTCTTGCAAAGGGAACATTTCCTCCCCTATGCTTCGTATTTTACTGAATCTATGTACCTTTATGTTTGTAGCCTGTATGTGTCTATGTATATTTTGTGTGTATGTGTATGTGCTGTATGTTCTATCTTTAATGCATTTGGGATGTCTTTTCCTTGACTCTTTCCAGTCTGTACTCATGAGATACTGATGTGGAAATATCCGCCCACACTCCACATTTTCTTTATCTGAATGATTCGGTTAATCCAGTGGAATCAGGCCAGGAATTAATTTTATTTTTTAATATCTTAGAGATTACTTCAAAAAAAATCGAAAACCTCAGCATAATCCTGATGGCCACCATGATTCTTTCCCCAATGGTAGTAAATGATTGTATAAGTGGTTCTCTGGTTATCAGAAGTATCTCTGATTTTATTAAAGAAGACTTTTCAGAGCTTTTTCACATCCCAGATGTGCTAACAAGTGTATTCTGCACAATCGGAAATCTTGTTATGAGCAGTAGGGCTTTCCTCCTCAACAGCCATTACTGAAGAAGCATCTCTGTCTTTACAGGATAATTTTGGCTTTGACCTTCCAGCAGTAGAGGCTGCAACAAAAAAACACGAGGCCATTGAAACAGACATTGCAGCCTATGAAGAACGAGTCCAGGCTGTGGTTGCAGTTGCAAAGGAGCTTGAGACTGAGAATTACCATGATATCAAACGCATTACTGCGAGAAAAGACAACGTTATCCGCCTATGGGAGTATCTCCTGGAGCTGCTTAGGGCACGGAGACAGCGGCTGGAGATGAATCTTGGTCTGCAAAAGATTTTCCAGGAAATGCTGTACATTATGGACTGGATGGATGAGATGAAGGTAGGTGTTAGCCATTTGTGAATGTAAACCAAATATTCTGGAGAGGTGTAGATGTCCTTTTCTGGAAATTTGTAAGATTCGTTTTACCAGACTGGTTTAATAGATGAATGCAGAAGATCCACATTCAGGAGCAGTAAACAAATTCCTCATACCTTATGATGATTCCTTAAAAATAAAGATTAAAACGAGTAAAGGAAAAAAAACAACTTTACTCCTATAAAAAGCTACTTCATAGCTTTGTTCCTCTTGCAAAAGGGCTTTGGCCACCATGCTTGGGTCAGCATGATAATTTTGGTGAAAAGCAATTAAATAATCCCTCTTCACAATTTACGTGGGGAACAAGTCACCTCTTCACCTCTATGCTTGTAAAAGCATGAATGTCTTCCTGCCTATTCTCCTAGGATCTGGGAGGGGAAAGACCATGACTTTCTTCTTGTCCATCAGCCAGCAGAACTTCGAAGCTCTTGGAGGAGAGAAAGATGTGTGTAGCTCAGTGGCAGCTCACTGCACCTGGACTGAGTGTTTTTCATTGGTGCTGCTGAGCTAGCTTAACCTTTCCTCATCCTAGACTTAAAACTGCATTAAAAAGCAGTGAAGTTCTTCATGGTTGGCAGTCATTTTAAAAATCTTGGCTCAAATTTTTATCAGCTATGTCTCTATCCATTTGAAATGGCTCTTATGGGCCAAGTCTTTCTCTGGATTTAAATCAATGTAATAACATAGAATAGTGTAATGCCTGGAGTCATTAAGAAACAAACAGCTTATGGCCTTCTGCCTGTCTTATACCTTTTTCGTCTTGATCAGGTGCTTTTGCTTTCTCAAGACTACGGCAAACATTTGTTAGGAGTTGAAGACCTATTGCAGAAACATGCTCTTGTGGAAGCTGACATTGCTATTCAGGCTGAGAGAGTGAGAGGGGTCAATGCATCTGCTCAGAAGTTTGCCACTGATGGAGAAGGTAACTAGCAGCCAACACATCCTTCTTTGTCTTAATTACCTATGAGGTTATCTGTAAGCCTCATTAGTTCTGCAAGGCATGTTTCAATTCAACACCAGAATAAAAGAATCCAGCTTAATTTGTTCCTTCTTTACTCGCTATGTCAATGATTAATTTGTCCAGGTACCTGCTCAGGAATTCGTTGTAGCATTGTGTTTTGCATGGGATGTCACACTTCAAACCAGCAGCTGCTGTAACTTTGTAGTAGTCACCATTAATTCTGCATTCTGTGTTTCTAATGCAACAATACAAATTATTTGACCCAATCTGATACTATTCCAAATTGTGCTAAATAAAAACAATTCCGCTAAACCAGTGCCATTAACTAGAGTAAATTATGTTAATTTTGTGCAATTGTGTGTGTGAAGCTGGTATAAAACTGGAGTAGTGAATTTTATTTCACTGAAAGCAGTCAGGAATAGCTTTCCTTTTGTTTCTTTTTTTGGTTTTATGCGAAGAACATTTTTTCTGATCTATATTATTATTGTATGGTGGAGCTTAAATAGCTCACACTCACTTTCAGGAGACTTGAGTATAAATTCTTTTATGTAAACTTTGTAGATGGAACAAAAAGGATTCAGATTCATACAGCTCTGTGTGCCCCAGGTGTAGAGATGAAAATGAATCAGTCCAAGTCGTAACGTACATTCTCTATCTGAACAGGTTACAAACCATGTGACCCACAGGTTATCAGGGACCGTGTTGCTCACATGGAGTTCTGTTACCAAGAGTTGTGCCAGCTTGCAGCTGAGCGCCGGGCCCGCTTGGAGGAGTCCCGGCGCCTCTGGAAGTTCTTCTGGGAAATGGCTGAAGAAGAGGGTTGGATCAGGGAGAAGGAACAGATCCTGTCATCTGATGACTATGGGAAGGACTTAACCAGTGTTGTACGTCTCATGAGTAAACATAAGGCATTTGAAGATGAAATGAGTGGTCGTAGTGGCCACTTTCAGCAGGCGATAAAAGAAGGTGAAGACATGATTGCGGAGGAGCATTTTGGGTCTGAGAAAATCAGAGAAAGAATTAAGGATATTAGGGAGCAGTGGGCTAACTTGGAACAGTTATCTGCCATTAGGAAGAAGCGTCTGGAGGAAGCCTCTCTCCTTCACCAGTTCCAGGCTGATGCTGATGATATTGATGCATGGATGTTGGACATCCTCAAAATTGTCTCCAGCAATGATGTTGGCCATGATGAATATTCCACTCAGTCTTTGGTCAAGAAACACAAAGATGTGGCTGAAGAGATTGCAAGCTACCGGCCAATCATTGACTCGCTTCATGAACAAGCAAAGGCTCTACCGCAGGAACATGCTGGATCTCCAGATGTGCAAGGCAGGTTGTCCGGAATAGAGGAAAGATACAAAGAGGTTGCTGAGCTGACTCGGCTGCGTAAACAGGCCTTGCAGGATACCCTTGCTCTTTATAAAATGTTCAGTGAGGCAGATGCTTGTGAGCTTTGGATTGACGAAAAGGAGAAGTGGCTGAATAATATGCAGATTCCAGAGAAACTGGAGGACCTGGAAGTGATCCAGCACAGGTGAGAATGCTTTTACCAAGAGGTTTGGGGAATACTGACTGGAAGTTTTTTTTACCCCAGCTACCTTTCTCACCTTGCTCGTGGCTCAGATTCTCTAATGCCTATGTGATCTTTTTTGATTTGATTTTTCTTTTTCCCGCTCCAGATTTGAAAGCTTAGAACCAGAAATGAACAATCAGGCATCACGTGTTGCGGTAGTGAACCAAATTGCTAGACAGCTAATGCACAGTGGCCATCCAAGTGAGAAGGAGATCAAAGCGCAGCAAGATAAACTCAACACAAGGTAAGTGAAAGCCTCACGCTCAGTAACAGGACACTGAAACAAGTAGAGTGGGATCATTTCTGTTTCTTATGTGTTTTTTAAGATATTCTGATACTGTTATTGAAGGGTTATCTTCAAGGTGGGCCTTTAAAACCTCAGAAGGAAAAAGAGTTGTATTTTTCAAACATTTCATTAACAGGTGGAGTGTTGCTGTTGACTTCAGTCGGGTGCTGAGTGTATCAGCACCTTTATTTAAGAGCTGGAAATTTACTGTAATCACTACTATAATAAAAAAGAAACCAATTTCATCTAAACTCACTCATTTGTTGGCTTCAAAATAATCCAACAGCGTACATTTAGTGTGAAAATTAGACGTAGCTAGCAATTTTTCACTTGAGGAAAAATGATACTTTTAAGATTGCCGGTACTTGTCGTACTCTTAATAAATACCATGGCTTGGTTAACGGCTGTTTTGCTAAAACTATTGATCATACGTGAAGGACTGAAAAAAACTCCATGAATATTCAAGTTATTTCGTGGCTTACCAAGCTAATGTGAGCAACTGCTCACTCAATGATGTTGTGATAGCCTTTTCCCTTATTATATATGAATCTCAATTTCTCTGCTTTTGTCTCCTCACAAATTTCAGATGGAGCCAGTTCAGAGAACTGGTAGATAGGAAGAAGGATGCTCTGCTCTCTGCTCTGAGTATCCAGAACTACCATCTTGAATGTAACGAAACCAAATCCTGGATTAGAGAAAAGACCAAAGTGATCGAATCCACACAAGATCTGGGTAATGATCTGGCTGGAGTGATGGCCCTGCAGAGGAAGCTGACAGGCATGGAGCGTGACCTGGTAGCCATTGAAGCCAAGCTAAGTGACCTGCAAAAAGAGGCAGAAAAGTTGGAATCTGAGCATCCTGACCAGGCACAGGCTATCCTTTCACGGCTCGCAGAAATCAATGATGTATGGGAAGAAATGAAGACCACCCTCAAGAACCGGGAAGAGTCCCTTGGAGAGGCAAGCAAACTGCAGCAGTTCCTGAGAGATCTGGATGACTTCCAGTCTTGGCTATCCAGAACGCAGACTGCAATTGCATCGGAAGATATGCCAAACACACTGACAGAGGCTGAGAAGCTGCTCACTCAACATGAGAATATTAAGAATGAAATCGACAATTATGAGGAAGATTATCAGAAAATGAGGGACATGGGTGAGATGGTGACACAGGGACAGACTGACGCTCAGTACATGTTCTTACGCCAGCGCCTACAAGCTTTGGACACTGGATGGAATGAGCTCCACAAAATGTGGGAGAACAGGCAAAATCTCCTTTCCCAGTCTCATGCCTACCAGTTGTTTCTCAGAGATACCAAGCAAGCAGAAGCATTTCTTAATAACCAGGCAAGTGGTCAACTTAAATCTTATTTTTATTTCTACAGCTTCACACCCTATACTGTAAGCAATTAAGAAACAAGATCATTTGGCAGGAGAGCTACAAACAGATTAATTAACCTTTTTTAAATTTTAACTTGTTTTTTGTATTTACTTTTAACTGTTCTTTCAAGATGGTTCTTTTCATATGTGGTGAATCTGTTGTTGGAGCAGACAGCATAGCCTGAGTGTAATACTTTTCTCTCTCTGGTTTATGGTTTCATCACAGGAGTATGTTTTGGCACACACAGAAATGCCCACTACCTTGGAAGGAGCAGAAGCTGCTATTAAAAAACAGGAGGATTTCATGACCACGATGGATGCCAATGAAGAAAAGATCAATGCAGTCGTAGAGACTGGCAGGAGGCTAGTTAGTGATGGGAATATTAACTCTGATAAAATCCAGGAGAAAGTGGACTCTATTGATGACAGGTAAGGTCAGAATGATGATGGAGTGTAGCTGTTCATATTTTAATTCTGTTCTCCAAGAGATGACCTTTTACCAGAATCCAAGGGCAAAGTAACACATTAGAAAATGTCTGTTGCAGAGTGTTTTTTTTGTCCTGTTGAAAAGCAGAAACTGTAATGTTTCCAAAATGTGCTGGGCTGATCTTAATTAAATACCTCTCCTATTTTCTAGAGACTTACTAGGTAATGATCTCACTGCATGGAATTTGGCTATATAATTCTTGGAGTATTAACAGCCTTTATGTTATGGAGGGAACTGTACTATTTAGCTATACCTGGTTCCACAAGTCTTAGTTTTCTCTGCTACCTCCTACCTGATTTAATGATAATAATGTATTCCTGTCCTTCCTCATATTCCTGTCCTTCCTTGGATGAAGGAATGTGGCTCTTCAAGAGTGTAGTTGCCATTGTATCTACCCCACCCACTTGGCTTTGATCATCTTTTCCAACTTGTCTGGCCCTTTTGAAGTCAGATTAGGAAGCATTGGTACAAATGTGTCTTTCGTCCTAGAACAGGTCTTTTGCTTTGTTTCTTTAGCTGTGGCATGGACGCTGTAGAATGTTAAGAGTTTCTTTTTCTTTGAAAACCGAATGTTCAGTTTTGATGTCTATGATTCCTATTTTTTTCTGCTTTTGGTTTGAATAATAGTGGAGTCTTTCAAGACCCTTTTCAATCATGACTATCAGAACACAGCAGTAAGCTCATACAGAACTTTCATATCAGATGTTACTGATGACCTTTCTGTCAGACTTGTGACCTCCTGCAGCCAGTAATCTCAGAAATATGCTGATGCCTTTATCTCCAAGGAGAAACTGAACTGAAGTATTTCAGAAAACATTGTGCCTTTCGTACTTTGGCAGATGTATCCCTCTTTGTACGTATCCACTTTAGCTGTAGCTCGTGGCTTCCAAGAAAGGCAGATATTCCTGTTCCCAGAGCTTGCTGAGGGGCTCTGAGCCCTCTGACACCTGACCCTGAGGCTTCTTCATTTTTTCATTCTCTCTCTAATCAGCTTGACTCTCTTTAGATCCCAAAGAGAATCTGCAAAGGGCAGGAAGAGGAGATCATGTGAAAGCAATCAATGTGAAAGCCAGAAAATAAGTTTTCCTTATTTACACTCTCTGACTTCCAGTGTCCTGTGCTGTAAGTTTTCCCATCCACTTATGAATGCAGGAGGAGTTGATCCTGGTCTTCTGGTCTTTCTGCAACTTTTGGAATACTAAAAGATGGCATCCAAGGGTATAGTAGCAAATGGTCAGCTGCTTCTTCCAGCGCTTTCTGAGGTGGCTGGAGTGGGAGACAGCTTTGTCCTCTGTCCTGTGTGCTCTGCAGAGAGGTTTCTGCAGCCCTGGCTGTGGAATGAGTGCTGGAGTTCCTACTCTGAGTGACAGGCAAGTCTGAGAGACTGGGGTTTTTTCTAAGCCCGCTCTTTTTCAACGTTTCCTCAATTCCAAAGCTATTTATGCAGAGCACTGCAAAAACCATCCGGTGGGCTGCTATTCAGGAAATCCGTGCAATTGCTCTTGGAGTCTGTAAGGCTGATAAGCCTCAAGAACAAAGCCTTCAGGCTGGATGTAGTGGGAGTGGTAGCAAAGGAACCTCTTTGGTTTGACAAAAACTGCTCTCCCAACCGAGCTCCACCTGGATGTATAACAAAGGACCAAAACAAACAAGTACAAATATGTGCAATGGCTTCATACTTCCCATATGGAGCTCTTTGTAGTTTTTAATATTGTTAATAGTGTTTTTTACAGTTGTGCTTTCAAGCTGTTCCAGAGGAGACCCTGCTGTCCATTGACAGAGTAGACAGACACTGTCCTAAAATGCTTACCATCTAAATAGACACATCTATATCAAGCTAAGGAAGGAGAGGAGAGAGCAAAAGTAGAGTGGAGCTGTGCAATAGGAGAGAAACACTTCAGCACAGTCTTTTTCTGCAGCTCATAGGGAAGAGCAAATGCGAATATGTAAATAGAGAAAGGGTGAAGGAAGAAGATGGGTTTGAATGAAGCTATCAGTAGCTGCCTTTTCCAGCTAGGAAAGAATCATAGAATCACCAGGTTGGAAAGGACCCACTGGATCATTGAGTCCAACCGTTCCTAACACTCCCTTAAACCATGTCCCTACGCACTTCATCAACCCGTTCCTTGAGCACCTCCAGGGAAGGAGACTCAACCACCTCCCTGGGCCTACTCGACCACTATTCCAGTGCCCAGTGACTCTTTCTGTGAAGAATTTTTTTCTGATATCCAGCCTGAACCTCCTCTGGCAGAGCCAGCTCCCTCCTCTCCACAACCTCCTTTCACGTAGTTGTAGAGAGTAATAAGGTCCCCCTTCAGCCTCCTCCTCTCCAGGCTAGACAACCTCAGTTCCCTCAGCTGCTCCTTGTAAGACTTGTTCTTTAGACCCTTCACCAGCTTTGTTGCTCTTCTCTGGACACGCTCCAGAGCCTCAACATCCTTCTTGGAGTGAGGGGCGCAGAACTGAACACAGTATTCGAGGTGTGGTCTTACCAGTGCCGAGTACAGAGGGAGAATAACCTCCCTGGACCTGCTGGTCACACCGTTTCTGATACAAGCCAAGATGCCATTGGCCTTCTTGGCCCCCTGGGCACACTGCTGGCTCATGTTCAGTGGCTGTCAACCATTACCCCCAGGTCCCTCTCCTCCGTGCAGCTCTCCAGCCACTCTTCCCCCAGTCTGTAGCAGTGCATAGGGTTGTTGTGCCCCAAGTGCAGGACCTGGCATTTGGCCTTGTTGAACCTCATGCCATTGGCCTCAGCCCAGCGGTCCAGCCTGTTAAGATCCCTTTGCAGAGCTCCCTACCCTCCAGCAGATCCACACTTCCACCCAGAAGCTGGTCTCCCCAGTGCAGCTGTCCCTGCTTTGGTGACTACTGCTGTTTCTGCCAGACAGAGGGAAAGTATGTTCTCCTCCATTTTCTGTTGGAAGAGTGTAAGGGGACTGCCCTAGTCTGTATGCCTACACATGGCCTCTCTGATTTCACAAAGGAGACTGAGTTTAAAGACAGTGGCAGATCTGACTCAGATTGTGATCTGGGACTGTCCTTCATCAACTTTTGTGTTTGTGCAGCTTTCTGCTCAACAGAGAACAGCAGTAATTTTTATTCCTGCCCATTCAGAAAGGAGAGTGCCTATTGTTTGCTGGAACAGCCAGAGGTGCTATGATAGCCTTGCATGTATCTCAGTATTCTTAGCTGGCAGTTGCATTCACGCTACATGTAAGATTTATTATTCCTGCACGGGCTCTGAAACCCATAGGGCTAACAGTTAAACCGCAAGTGGTTTTGTCAGTTTTCAGCATTGTTAGCATTCTCAGGGGCCTCTGGGGAGACAGCGTAGGACATAGTGGCAAACTTCAGTGCTCTGCTCTGGATTAATTTGAATCAGACACCTCCTTGTGCTGAACGGATCTCATTTTCTTGTTTTAGATTCTTCTTAATGTTGCCACAGAGGGAGATGCCCCCATGTTTTAACTGACTATGGTACATTGCCTATCCACTCTTTTACCAGGTCTGGCTGAGCTTGGACGTTTGGATCTGAGGTTGCTTCTTCAGTAGAGCAAACTCTTTTGCGCAAGCGTGAGATCTTCTTCCACAACTTTTAGCAAATCAATAAGAAGCAGTCATTGAGAACCTTTAAGTGTGATACGGTCTGAGCTTCTGGCCCTTCTCTGCTGTGTGTGTCTTGGAAAAGCAGGGGCTTGACAGTGATGACTGCAATCAGCAGCTAAGCAGTAAGCTTGATGCTTTTCTTCACCCTCCAGTGATGTCTGAGTGCTTGTAGCCTTCAACAGAGCTGCAGTCCAGCCTGTCTGCCTCCCCAGCATTCCCGGCTGGCTCAGCTGGGGCCTTCACACACGCAGCCAGGGAAGCAGAGTGACCAGGCAGCCTCCTTAACACCACCCTCTTCTAAGATCTGGATAAAAATTAGTGTTGTGAAGGATTCTTCTCTAGTCCGTCTGCCTGACACCCTTCTAACGTACTGGTAGTAGATGATAGGAGAAGCTTTCTAGTGGTAGGGGTAGTTACACACAGGAAACTCAAAATCTGTTATTGGAGCTTTTAAAAGAAACATTTAGGGAAACATGAACAAGGAATTAATAATATTGAGGTATAGCCAGTCTGGGTCAGGAGAATGAACTAAATGACTCCTTAAAGCCTTTCATTCGCAGAAAAAATAACATCAAATCTGTGATGAAAATACAGGAATACCTGCCTATTCCTGCAGTGTACATTCTTGGAATACTACTACCATATCTTCAAGTGTCCAGTTTAAACTATGTTACAGTTCAGCCCTGTTCTTCTTTAGAGAATATTCTTTCAGTCTTATTCCAGGATCTGAACAATCAAACAGGCTCTTACAGTGCAATAGCTCTAAGCATCAAAGATCATGTTTGTTATGCTGAGGATAAATGAAAAAAAGAGAAAGCAAGCTATATCATCATCAGTTTGATATCCCTGCATGGTTTCCCTTTAAAGTTAGCAAAATTAGTATTTCCAGCAGTCTTTGGGTGATATATTTGTTAGCTGTTTAAACTCTCAACGTAAGAACTTCTGTACTTAATCTTAACTCTATTCAAATGTCATGAATATTCTCCTTTCAATTTCGCAGCTCGTGTCTTTTCCTGAAGACATGAGTTGAGAATATAATCTAGCCTTAAATCTATGAAATCATCGTGATAAAATCACTCAGATAATTCCTTGCTTCATTTTAGCAACCTGAGTAATGCACTGTATTTGCCCAGGTGTATAAAAAACAGCCAAGAAAGAGCGGAATGAAACCAAATTATATTAGCTATTTTACAGAGATTTTTTCCCGAGGCACAGCTTGTGTGTCCTTTCCTTTGTGCTCTCTCAGAGAACGCTTGTCAAAACTTCAGAATTACCTGGGCTTGGAGTCCAGCCTCTTGCTTTGATAGTTATGTTTGTCTTCCTTGCCATCTGATCTGTAAATCAGTTTTCTTGATGTACAGCTAAATAGATGCTGCTTGCCTGGTTATTCAGGTGAAGCTGTTGAGACATAAGAGAAGCAATTTGTAGTTCTGTAAAGAGTTTTCTTCTGTTCCTCTGCCTACAGACCTTCTGCTTTTATGTGAAATGTATTCCTTGTGTTTCTGAAGTGAGGAAATTCATAGCAGAGAGCTCCCTGTGGTAGTTTATTGTAGATCAGCAAAAGTGATGTCCTAATCCAGTTGTTGTCATCAACATGTAATTTATAGTCCTTTGGAGTATCGTGAGTCTCTGGAGATTTCCACTAATATGGATTTATTTAGCTATTGCGTTATGTGCTGAGATCATCTTATAAATTGCCACCCTTATAATAATTTCTCTCTAACCTTATTTATCTTACGTTATTGCAAAGGGCAGCAATATTTCACTTTAAGGCCTTGTACGGTGAAATATGAACATACCTAACACAATGGACAGTACGTAAAATTATCTTCTTTACTCTGTCTCCCCACCTAAATCACCTCATCAATAATGAAAGTACTGAAGGACAGGGATAACTACTCCAAATTAAGCATCAGTTAAAAACGTGTTCAGAGGTAGCTTGGGAATCAGCTCTTCAGGCATCATGTCTAACTGAAGAACCCAGCAAGACCTTTGGGACTGCCAGAGTGACTCATCCTTCAAGGGGCAAATAGTTGTGAATTAAAAATAGGGGTTCTAGACTAACCTTTTCTTCTGTCTTAAAAATATGTTCCAACACGAGGCTTCTATTTGCAGAAGCGTGCAGGTGTGTCCCATATGTTTGTTGTTTGCTAAAACAGCACTTGGAAGGTTGTATAAACCACCCGAGCTTTGTTCAGGGGAAGGCGACGCTGAGCTATAGCGAAGGTGTATTATAAAGAACGTTACAGCAAGTACACACAGCAAGAGCCACGTAATATGCAATCTTATTGTTGCGATTTTGCAGATAGTTTTCTTGTGTTACTTGGCAGACAGTCTGAACCTTCCTGTGCTCTTGAAAATAGTGGATCAAATTTTGTACATAACACTCAATGAAATCCCGCTGATTTCAAACATTTCCCTGTGTGTTTAACTGGTCACGAAAAGAAGTGGATGCTGCACTTCAGTAAGCACATTAAATAACATGTGCATGTCTGAGCTTCAAAATGAAGTACTGTCCTTCATTTGAAGAGCAGTACAAAGCACACATCACATACTTATTCGACATGTGTATCCCAAAGGGGACACAGGAATGAATATATCATATGTTTGAATGAAATGCTTATTTCAAGGCTTTTTTCTCTGCTGTTATTTTTTTAACTAGACATAGGAAGAACCGTGAAGCGGCCAGTGAACTTCTGATGAGACTGAAAGATAACAGAGATCTTCAAAAGTTTCTTCAGGATTGTCAAGAGGTAAATAACGTCTTTTCACTTCTGTTGCTAAAAGCTGCATCCTGCAGAAGAGCATTCTTACCCCATGTTTTACAAGGAGTGGAATACTCAACATTTTGCAGTCAAGTCATCCAGCAGTATTTAGTGTGGAGTAAACAACTAAAAAAAAACCCTACCCCTCCCAAACAAAATATTGTTTGGTTTTTTACTCACATTAACTGAATTTCCTTTTGCCATCTAAGCTAAAGACAGGGAGAATTGCTAAAAGCAGTGAAGATTTTGCTGCTGTGGTATAAATTAACCATATGGAGTCTGGTGGGATTAGCACTGAACGCACCAAGAATTTTGTCCACAGCTGTATGTGGCAGAAGATTTCAAGTGATTTCTACAAAACGATTGTCAGAAGAATAAGAAATTAGGAACAAGAGGGGAGCAGGATTAACCTGGATCATTTTTAATGTGTTATTTGTCTGATAGTTTGCGTGTGTTTAAAATTGTTAAGTACTAGAGCATTTAAAAAAAGATATCCTTTCCAGATTTTCTAGTGACTTACATGGACTGTTTACACTGAAGTCAACATTCTAAGCTAGGAATAATCTTGTTCCTAGCAAAAGGAATTAATCACATAATTTTCAGGTTGTTTCGTGCAGTCCTGACAGATATTAAAGAGCCTTGCCTGTGACATGCATTAAAAACTAGCTATCCTTATCTGAAGCCTGCAAAGAGAACTGGCTGTGACAAAGCTGTGCTTGTAAATTCAAGAGTCAGTACATGAGCTGCACCTCTTAGCCAGCTGCAAGAGACTGGAAGACACTGCAGTGTGTCTGAATGGATTATTGCACTGCTGGGATTTCATGCAAGAAACAAACAAAATGAGGATCATAAACCGGGCAAACGATGTTTACTGCTTGGTTGCCTGGATGCAGTCTGTTTTCCTGCATTGCGTAAGCTAGCCATGAACTTGGCTTAAGTTCCTCCTTCCTTGGTAGTGAAAACATGATAAATTAGCAAAAAATGTGCTGTTATTAGCAGCAGCTTTTTCCTTCCTCTGTAACATCTCTAGTACAAAAGTCTCCCTGGCTCTTGGAGCTCTTCTTAGCCTCTGTGACAGTGCGGTTGTGTTTCTAGGATCTGTGCTTTCCCCTGTATCATGGAAAGAAAAAGAAAAACATAAAAGCGCTAGTGTCTGGCTGCCTGAATGCCTTTCCCCTTGATTATTTGTCTCCAGCCACTAAAGCATGGATGTCTCCACGGCAGGGTTCAAAGACAGAACTTACAATACCGAAACGTTACAAATTTCTCCAGTCCTTTTTGAGAGGACATTAGCCTTGACCATAGTTGAATGGTGCTTTTCTGAGAAGACAGCCATAATGAGACTTAGAATTTGCATTAGCATGATTACAAAGTGCCCACTGATACCTACGCTGGGCTGGAGGGATCGTGTGATGGAGTGCCCCTGTCCTGTGCGGTGGAAGGGAGCCAAGGGAATACCTTGTCATTTGCTTTTTCACTAGCACCGGCCGTAAAGCTGAGAATTGTTAGAAAACAGATTTGAACCAGTCTCCCTTTCACCTGGCAATGATCCTTTGGCCTTCCTGCCCGCCACCTTCAGGATGGTTTCCCATCCGTCTGTAACTTGAGGAAAGGAAGAGTGTTTTCTGCAGTGTGCTTCTTCCCCAGGGCAGCCACTTTCCTCAGTGGTCACTCTGCACTGAAGTGTTATTGTAAGTGTGGCCTCCTGCCCCTGGCTCCTTCCTGCCTCTGACTCAGAGGCAAGGCGGCAGGCAGGCTCAGTGGCACTTGAAGAGCTGCCAGGATAGTGCTCAGCAACGATAAATCTTTTCTCCAGGTCACAGGCGAGGGAAAACGCAGCAGTTTGTTGTTGGTAGTCAGATAAACTGTCACAGGTTAATCCTGGGGTGTTGCTTTTTTTGTTTCTTTCATTCCATAAATATGAATGTGTTCAATAAATCACTGAGTGAATGAAATAAAGTGTGATGGCAGAAAATCCTGAGGAGACATGATAAATTTTTTCATTTAGTTTTCTTTGACTCCCTACTCTCTCAGAGCTCACCTTAGAAGAAATTAAAACCGATCTTCCCTGTAAGTGCTTAGAAGTCCCAGCACTGTCTGGGCTAATTTCTCTAGGGATGCCAGAGTGAAAGCATTTGGCGAGACTGCACGTCAGAAGTTTTTCTGCCTGCTTACAGAGTGTGCTGGCAGGTTTTGTCATGCAGTGCAGGCGGCTGTGAGCTTTACGCCGCAAGATAGGCTGTGTCAACTCCAGTATTTGCAGTGTCTGGGAAGTAGAGCAGCAGTCAGTGCTCTTTCACCTCCCCTTGTTGCTCTGCCAGATTTACAAGAGTTTCGTCTCTGTATTTCCCTTAGGTCATGCCTGGGTTTTGTGTCAGAGTGTTAGAGCTTTCAGGGAACTGATAGCAGACGCAAATACTGGAGAAATAAACACTCCAAGTGTTGATCTGAGACACTGTTTTAGGGAATTGCTGTCTTCGTTTGTAAATCTGCTTTTGCACCAGAGATACTGATTTCCAGTGACTGTGGTAGCTGCAAATTCCAGATTTTAATAGTCCCCCCTTAAATTTTTTATTTGCACTTCTCTGTTATAAGAAGAAACATCCATTTGTACAGCTGCCCATGGAAGGTCTTTATTTACATGAGCATATTTCTCTTCAGACTTGATAACAAGATCTAATGAGGTGTTTCTTTGATTGCTCTGATAAATTCTTCATTTTAGAGGAGATTAACAGTGCCTTTAAGGGACAGTTTAAAAAAGGTTTGTGAATGCTAAATGGATTTGTTGCCCTTTATCCTGAGTACATGGCAGAGAACTGGTGAGTCTCACCTCTGCTCTGTTACTCTTCTTGCCAGGGTGCTTCCTCAGCAGGACAACATGCCTTGCTGAAGTGCCCTTCTAGAAACAAAGTTTAGATGTGTTTTAACATTTTCCACTTGGGTAGGCGACTCTAAATATGTGGAAAATGAATCTTTTTCAAATTCCGTAAATGTTCCTGTGAATGTGGGTTTTATCCACACCTAAGGGATAGATAAAGCAGTCAGACTCGCCCTAGGAGGAAATTTGACGTTGGCTGCTGTGGTCACTTTCACATCCTATTTGCCCTTGGCAAATAAGCTATCTCTTAAAGTATTGATTTTCTCTAGTGTTGATCTGGAAATTGTTCTCAGTGTCTTTGTATTTGTAGAAAATCACAATGAAATCAGTCTTGGAATTTATATCATGGAAAAAGGAAAGGCCTGAGTACCAAAACCATCCTGGAGATTGGGACAAATAAACAAATTGATTTATGTAAACCTTTATAGATAAAAGACTTGGGGGGGGTGGAGGGGGAAGGTACAAATGTGTTTGTGAATTGATGGTACGAAACCCGGCTCCATTCTGAAGACTTTTGAGTAGAGAGATTCAGACTTCCTCATTCAGTATTTCCCTGGAACATTTACCTTGAGGCTCTGTTTAATCCTGAAGACTGCCTTTTGCATGCTGCTTCATTAGCGTGTACTTCTGCAGTGTCCTCGTGTCCTCAGGGCATCAGTAAGGTTCCTCAGGGCGTCAGTAAGGTTCCTCAGGGGTGTGGAGGTGACATTCAAGTCCTGAGTAGCAGGTTGACTAATGTTGCAAGGGAAAAGCAGTATAAAAGTACGCTGCGACCAATAAGTAGGACACATGTCCCTGTTTCTCTTGCTTTTGAGCTGGATGAGACCTGAATTTGCTCATCGTGGAGTTGTTTCCGCTTGCTTGGGTCGTGGGTTATTTATGTAATGGAGGTGTATATTTATTTGCTAAAGAGGTGGATCCTTGACTGAGCCCTGAGTAAAAGCAATCTCTAAATCTAGCACAAAAGTGATCTCTAAAACTATTACAACTCTTCTGTAATGGTGCCTCTTTATCTTTGATCTGGTGGCATTTTGATACCCTGCATTATTTCCCACTTGAAAATGTTGTTATGAACATTTGTCTATTTTCCTTTCCAGCTCTCACTCTGGATCAATGAGAAGATGCTTACAGCCCAGGATATGTCCTATGATTGAGGCAAGGAACCTGCATAGCAAATGGCTGAAAACATCAGGCATTTATGGCAGAACTTGCATCCAACAAAGAATGGCTGGAGAAGATTGAAAAGGTAACTAAACGTCTGAACAATGCCTTCATCTTTATCAATGATGTTTATGCAGATAGATGGGAATCTTTTCTTCTGCAGAATTGGTTTTTGAGTCATCTCTCCAGCTAAGGAAAAAGGAGATTGCATTGCTGTAGAATAAGTATCTATCGCATTGTTTCTCCGTGTAACCCATTTTATTCTTCATTGATGTATAAGTGTTTTTTATATAAGACATTTTCACAGTATAATCATTGGCTAAGTTGCCAATTTAATTTTATCTAGTCTTTCATATCTGTTAAGAGGAAGGCATAACCTAGTTGTCATACCCAGTGGGTAGAAGGGGCAAGTGTTGTGATTTGAGCTAGTAATTAGAAGTACTTTCTGGGAAGTAGCAAAACATAGGCAAATGACTGAATTTAGGCTCCATGCTGCCATGCTTGTTTTCATTCATTCAGGACTATAATCAGGGTACCTTTGCCCATGCAAAATTAGTGCATGAAGTGAAGTACAGCCAGTTTTGTGATTAATTAAGATTCACAGCTCTGTATCAAGTTACTTTGAAAGCTTTAATATGCTGTGATGAGCTGTACTTTCTCCCCCCATTTCTTGTGCAGTTCTGGAACACTAAGGAGTCTCGTCTTTAGCTCTGACAGTGGGTTTCTGTTCAGTGTAAGTTAGCTTAATTGCTCGTTTCCTCTCCCACTTTGGCACTCTGTATCCCATTAGAGGCTTTTCTGTGATCTCCAAATAGCAGTACCCTTAATAGTGTAATTAGAAGGCTGCTCTTAGTACTGAAATACATCTTTAGTGATGCTAAGTATCCTTATCCTTTGCATCTGAAAAATCAGATTGCAGCGAAGTACCAAAGCTTTATACCAAGCCACAGCTGACAATCTCTGTATTAAAGTTACACAGTGGTTTGCAGCTATTAAATGTGCTGGGTTTTTGAATTTGCATCTGAATAGATTTTGTCCCTTGTCAGCACCGCCAGGTGCAGAAGAGAACTAGAAGTAAAGAAAGTATTTCCAAAACTAATACAATCTTTGTAAAGGGAAAAAGATCTCTTAAGTGCTCTGCTGGGGCTAGGTGCAGGATTCCTACTTCCCAAGGAACATTGTTCCTCTCCGATATTAACTTAGACCCATGGTAATTGCAGTAACCCATCAACATAACCTTCTTTAGTCGCACAGCTCAGTTTTTGGTGCCGTAAGCTCCCTCTCCCAGCATCACAGTACAATCTTCCTTGCCCTCCCAGTGAACTAGCCCATGGAAGCTGAAGACGGAGCTTGTTCAGCTGCAGCTCCCTCCTCTGCTGTCACGCTGGTGCATTGGGGCAGCCTGCTCCACTCCCATCCGAGTAGTGTCCCCAGTAGCTCCACAAAGGACATGTGTAGTGGGGAAGAGAAAGGACCCATTGCTTGACCTTCCCGTTGTCAAGAAACCCTCTTCCTGGCAACAGATGGACCTGGGAGATGATGTTCTGGAAAGAGTCACTGGATAATTGGAGATAGAAAATGAGTGGTTGATGCTGCCAGCAGATGAGGAATCCTGAGTGACTTACTAATGAGAATAATTTAACTAATGGTCTGTGAGTGCTCCTGAGGAGGTACCATTTTGTTACTCTTTGCTTTGCAGGAGGGAATGCAGCTCATTGCAGAGAAACCAGAGACTGAAGCTGTAGTGAAAGAAAAGCTGACAGGTCTCCATCAAATGTGGGAAGAGCTTGAATCCACTACCCAGACCAAGGCTCAGCGTCTCTTTGATGCGAACAAGGCGGAGCTTTTTACCCAGAGCTGTGCTGATTTGGATAAGTGGCTGAATGGTTTGGAGAGCCAAATTCCAGTCGGAGGGACTACGGAAAAGATCTCACCAGTGTAAACATCCTTGTTGAAGAAGCAGCAGGTTACAATGGAGCACAGGTTGCACAGCAGACAGACAGCAGATACCTGTTCTCAAAGGAATAGATGGGCATCCTTTCAGTTTAGAAAAGAATTTATTTACTTTTCTTCTTGTTGTTTCATATATCTTTAAGGAGAACTAGAAATATGCACAGAAATAAATCGGCTGTAATTTTCTTCATACAAGATCTACTTCGTACTGCCTTCCTTCCCCACATTAATAACTCTGTTCTGTCTTCTGCTGTAGTCCTCCAGTCGCCAATCGTTTCCCCTCTCTGTACATGGCTGCCTGCCTCTGATTCAGACTTGTTCTGAAGCTGGCCGGTGCCTGATTCCCTGCTGGAAAGACAGCAAGGAGTAAGCAAGGGACAGCAGGGAGCAGTGAAGCTCTCGTGTGCAATTAGCGGTGCTCCAAAGTTCTTCAGGATAGCTTGTGAATGATTAATAGAACAGATACAGCTGTGTTGCCCAAAGTCACCATTTGCACGAGCAGACATAACTGAGGGATATCAGCAGGTGTCCACAGTTATGAATCTGTGTTTAAGTTCTTTGCAATATGAATGCTAAGGAATTATTAATGTGGTAGATCCTACTGACCAGCTTCTGTTTTCTCTTCTTATGGAGCTATTGATGTACCCTAATCGTATCAACTGCTTTTTACCTCAGTTTTCAGGGTCTTTTTGCCATGTTCTGTTTAGATGCTGGAGAATCAAATGGATGTTTCGTAAGAAGGAGATAGAGGAAGCTGCAAAGCCAGGCACGGGCTTTAAGCCAAGAAGGGAAGAGTACGGATGAAGTAGATGGCAAGCGCCTTACTGTAGAGAAGAAATTTTTGGAGTTGTTGGAACCTTTGAATGAAAGAAAGGCAAACCTGCTGGCTTCCAAAGAAATCCACCAGTTCAACCGGGATGTGGAAGATGAAATTGTGAGTATAAGAAAAAATCCTGTTCCCCAGACGACAGCAAAATGTCCACCTGTTGCTGAGCTATCAGGAAGAACCTGTTGATGATGTCTTTTTTAATAGCACGTTTGAGTGATGTTGCTTTTTGCATGTTTTATGAACCTGCCTCTCATCTGCTGCCATAACTGTATCTGAGGTTGCTTGAAATTAGATGTACTCTTCTTCTCTTGCTTTCAGTTTGTGGGTCGGAGAGAGGATGGCTATAGCTACGTTACTGATCATGGACACAATCTACAGGACTGTGCAGCTACTAATAAAGAAAAATCAGGTAAGTAGGTGCTGTTAGAGTTCCATACCCAGGATTTCTCCTTAGTCCTGACTAACTCAGGAAAGAAAGGCTTGGGCTGAAATGATGGGTGCTTCTGTGATGATGTGCTGTGGAGAAGGCGGTGTGAGCACTGGGTGGTGGCATGTTCAGGGGTGACAATGGTCCCCAGTTTGTCCCTGTGAGCTGATGGCATGTATTTTGTTGCTCCTCTTGAATTACGATGCCTGACTGGCATTTCTTATTTGTTTGGTGCAGTGTCTCATCAATCTGCTTTTCTCCCATGTAGACCCTTCAGAAGGAAATCCAGGGACATCAGCCTCGTATTGATGACATTTTTGAGAGGAGTCAAAACATTATTACTGAGAGTAGCCCCAATGCTGAAGCAATTCAGCAGAGACTTGCAGACCTGCAGCAACTGTGGAACCTCCTAATCGAGGAGACAGAGAAACGCCACAAGCGCCTTGAGGAGTCTCACAGAGCACAGCAGTACTACTTTGATGCTGCTGAGGCTGAGGCCTGGATGAGCGAGCAGGAGCTCTACATGATGTCAGAAGAGAAAGCCAAAGTGAGCAGCTCCACACCAATACTAGTTTGGTTTTAATTGCTTAGCTAGAGGGGTGGCAGGTGGCCTAATTTAATATGTCACTAATGTAATGGTAACATAAACAAATTTAATTCCCCTGTGAAACCTCAAATGTTTATCTCTTCTATCCGTTATGACACCTCAGATAGTGTGGAGGATAGGCCTTGCTGCACTGAGCCAATGAAGCATCCTCAGACTGTAGATGGCAACTGTGTGCCTGTCTTTGCTGTAAGGTCAGAGTTACCAACACAGCCCAGTTGTGTCAAGTTTTCTATTAGTTTTGAATCACTGGGAACAGCATGGTGCCCCTGTTTGTGAAACAGGCCTGATGGTCACTCAGTTCATGCCATTAGTCATCAGCTTTTACTCCCAGGGAAGTGAAACTGGAAGAACATCAGACCATAACAAAGAGTAGGTGAACTTCTGTTTTTCAAGGAGGTGTAAGAATGCTGTATCTTATTTGTTGTTTACGTAAATATACTGCATTCGTTGCCCTGATAAAATAAAACTTAGCTTTGTATCAGTGTAACACATTTCACGGATATTGAGTCTTTAGTTAAAAAGCATTTGTTTTCTTTTTAAAGCTAAGCAATGCAAATAAAACAGAATATTAATATGAATAGTACATCACAAAAAATATTTTAATTAGAAGGCTTATTGACAATACCAGTTAATACTGAGAGCTGAGAGTTGTTTTTCTTAGTCATAATAATGCATAGAAAGTTTTGATTGGAATTTCTCCAGGCACTTTGGTGGAGAATCCTTTGGCATGGACTCCATAGGGTTTCTTTTCTTTGACCCAGGCTGACATTGAAAAGCCTGAAGAGTGTTCCATTTTTTCTGAGCCCTGCAGAGTCGCCAGTGCACAAACAGCTTCACAGAAGACGAAATCTAACATGCTTAATGCACAGCTGATGAAATTTAGTTCTACATCCCAGAGGGGTTGTTGCATTCACTCTTTCACTTGTTGTTTTGCTTTCTGTGGGTACCATTTGCTGTGAACTCCACTATTAATATGTGATTGTCAGAACAACTTGTCTTCAAGCTGTACTTGGGAGCAGTTTGTTATAAATCTTTCTGGCTACTACTGTTTGCTTGCACGCCAGGTTGAACTTGCTGTGCGATGTCTTTCTCTGGAGTAGGGGATTTGGCTATTATTTTCTATCGCCATTACAGGATGAACAGAGTGCAGTGTCCATGCTGAAGAAACACCAGATTTTGGAACAAGCTGTCGAAGACTATGCTGAAACTGTGCACCAGCTTTCAAAGACCAGCAGAACTTTGGTGGCAGATAACCACCCAGAAAGGTATTTAATGGCCTTTTTAAGTTGGATTGTGCGTTCTTTTAGTAGTTTGGTCACTTTATTGGGTTGTTTTGACACTCAAATACATCAAAGAGTAAGTAGCTCAGTAAAGTGTACAGAGGAAGAGGAGTTCAGCCTTGCTCAGTTCAAGATGCATGTGGTGTGACCCTGGTTTGGGCAAAGACAGGGTCCTGAACAAGGTCAAAGTGTGCAGCTGCTGGATTCTGGATAGTACTGGACACCTCCAATAAATGTCTGTTGTATTCTTTATGCAGGCTAGGGTGTCAGGTCTGCCAGCACCGCTGAACCTTGTGAAGATACGGCAATTCTGAGAGACAAGGGTCCATATTCACTCTTAGAACCAATTTTATGTCCAGCCCATAGGGTCACAGTCATTTATCATTCTGTCCATAGGGCAGGGCTCCCTGAGGTCTGTCTCCTTTGAGATTCCAGTAGCATCAGAGACTCCAAGTCTGGGCACATTAACGTCTTGGTTTTGGTAAATTTATCTTAACTTTCATAAATGGCTTTTCCTGTCGGGAGGATTCAGGAAGCTTAAGAAGTGTTTTGCTGTGAGAGCAGCAGCTAAGCAAAACAAATTCTCTGTTGGCTTTGACTACAAGGCTGATTTGACTGTGAGGCGAATGTGTTTAACTGCTCTGCCTTCATGGCTAGGAAGATAGGGCTGTCTTAGACACTCTCTGCCTCTTGTGGAGGATTGTTATTTAACTCAAAAGCACTCTCTTGTGGTCATCACAATTTCTGATGAGAGTGGGTTTCCTAGCTGACTACTAGAATAACACAATCGACTATAGGAGGCAGAAGAAAGGCAGTTTGCTAGGACTACATGGCTTAGACAAAATATAAGCAAAAGATATGGCAAACACAAATATTAATCACTTTTGGAAATGCTGAGCTTTAGGGAGTAGGAAACCCATACGTGCTTCTGAACTTTGAAGCAAAATTTAAATGCAAATGAAATGCTGCTTGCCTCAGCAGCCCAGATCCTGCCTGTAATTCTGGAAGAAGGCTCTGGTGTGATCTGTGGTCCAAATAATCATAGTTCTCAGCTTCATTCTCTAAAGCCAGGGGCATTGTATGTACAGGGCAGAGAAGGTTTCTAGCTAGTGCCTTCAGCTGTGCCTGCAGAGGGTTGGTCCAGTGTCTGAGTCAAATTTGTGCATGCAGCAAACTTGCATTCAGTGGATTAAATACAAGAGTGACTTCTATTCCTTGTAGGTATTTTTTTCCCCGTTTACTTTTATTATTTGTCAAGGACGATGAGGACTCATTGCTCTCTGTTTTTTCCAGTGAGCGTATCAGTATGCGCCAGTCCAAAGTGGATAAGCTGTATGCAGGCCTGAAGGATCTAGCTGAAGAGAGACGGGGCAAGCTGGATGAGAGACACAGGCTGTTCCAACTTAACCGTGAGGTGGATGACCTGGAGCAATGGATTGCTGAAAGGGAGGTGGTGGCAGGATCCCACGAGCTGGGACAGGACTACGAACATGTAACAGTAAGTTCTTTGGATGTGGCTGCTGGTTGACCTTCCATTTCTGGATGCTGCACGCAGTAGATGGTTAATAGATATGGGTGGTTGGTTTGCTCAAATCAATTTGTAATTACAGCGCTACCTGAGTCCATTTCTCTGTGTTTCAGATGCTACAGGAGCGATTCCGAGAATTCGCCCGAGACACTGGGAACATTGGACAGGAGCGTGTTGATACTGTTAACCACATGGCAGACGAGCTTATCAACTCTGGACATTCAGATGCTGCAACAATTGCAGAGTGGAAGGATGGACTCAATGAGGCCTGGGCTGATCTACTGGAGCTCATTGACACGAGAACACAAATTCTAGCAGCCTCTTATGAACTGCACAAATTTTACCATGATGCCAAGGAGATCTTGGGACGTATTCAAGACAAGCATAAGAAACTGCCTGAAGAGCTTGGTAGAGACCAAAACACAGTGGAAACACTACAGAGAATGCACACAACATTTGAGCATGATATCCAGGCTCTCGGCACACAGGTGCGTAGCGAGTGAGCGGTGCTGTCTGTGGGTATAGGAATCTGCAGAGTTCTGCTGCTGCTCTTGGCTCCTCTGTGGCTGGGAGACACAGTGCTGCTGCCAGCTGCTTTCCAAGTATATTCTGTGGGAAGAATTTTGCCTGTGTCATTTCTGCTTCTCTGTCATTGCATTAG